>NW_008795678.1:287725-416543 GCF_000699145.1 Aptenodytes forsteri | reverse complement strand
GATCTTGTTTGATTCAAACTGAAACCTTTAAGCTCTGATTTTGGAGGCATGATATAGCATTTCCTATTTTCCATGCAACAAGAAGTACCAGATCAGAAACTTAGGTTCTTCCAGTGCTGATATATATGAGTCTGTTGTGGATTCCCTGATAGTTTGCTTAGCCTCAAGTCTTACCTGGGATTTCCTGCTGCTCCTTTTTCTTTTAAAATGTCTGTTTTCTTACATGCTCCACAATCTGTCCTGCTCATTGCCCTCAGTTTGCTTGGCAGCCACCTGACACTCGGGTAGTGGGGATTTGACCTAACTTTGCCAATGGGTAACTGAGCCCAGACTGAGATACCTACAGGTATCCTGATTTCTGACAAAAGCATTATTTCTGCTAATGTTCCAGCCTTCCCCATAGAAAATAACTCTGCTGATATCTTTTCAACAGTCACTTGTTGGTACAGTCCTGGGCAACTCAGTTGCGTGCAACTCAATCGATACAATCCAGTCATGACTCGCAGACTTTTCATATCATTCCTGGGGCTTCCCCTGAACAATGCATATTGGCTGTGACCTATTCATTTTTTCAGATATTCCTGCCTAGGGGAGTCACTAATAACTGTGCTGAGATGTACTTAGTGGTTTTCTGCTACGTGCAGCTGAGAGTAACACTCAGGCCGCAAAAAATAATTTTGCTCTTGGCCTTTGGATATCACATAGCATCTAATAATTCAAGAGATAAAATGTATTTGCAGAAAAAAACCCATGAACTAATCCTAATATCTTCAGAAATATCACCTGCATTTATTTATAAGGCTGTTTATTGAACTTAACTTCAGCAACCGACTTGCTTGAGTGCAAATCCATTTTCCTAAGCCCTCTTCAGGTGTACTGGTATTTAGGCATGTGACTAGTGATACAACGGGAAAGATGTGTGCTAGTGCCAATATATGTAAATGATATGCTTGCCATGCTTCTTTTCAGTACTGCACTAAATGGATTGCAAAACCTTGAACTGTATTGAGCTTGTAATAGAGAGGATCTGTTAACCTCAGGAGATTCCAAACGTATCTGATCAGATTGCACAAACCTGGTCGTGTTGGATTTTCCTGTGTATTTCTTGAGTAGAAACCCAGCTGTTCCAAGTCCCTTAATTTCAGAGGTATAGTTGGGGGATGGTGTCCTGACTTGCATGCCAGATGAGAACTGAGCATAGCAGCACTGGGAAGTGAGGATACTCCCAGTTATACTGGAGAACTGCTTAGGACAAGATGAAGAAACAAATCAAGCTTTGCCATCCACTTTTAGAGTTGATGCTTTTTTAGCCACAGTCCAGCATGTGCCTAAAAACCCTCTTGGAATATTTCTGGATCACGCACTTTTCAGACTTCAGAGCAAACAATTACTGATTTTGCTTATGAATCAAATGCCACAGAAGTCTTGAAGTAGCTCTTAAGAAAACCATCCCATGGTTGTGAAGCTTCAGGGCTGTAAGAGTAGCATTCAGTTATTTTCCTTTTTCAGCTCACAATTTCAAACTTTAAGAAGACTGCCTTACATTTACTATCCAAATAAACTCCAGGGACAGAGTTCCAAACAGAAGAAGCAGGAAAGCTGACAGGGTAGTATTGTTCCGCTAAACTTTTATGTAACTGTTTAAGTGCTGTAAACTGCCATAGATCCATTGCACTTGATGGAAAAAATTATAGCAACTGGGCATCTACCCTGGGTACTTAACATGATTACAGTCATTGGCCAGCATGTCTGTGATGGGGCACTCCACAGAGTGTATGTCTTGTATTCTCAGTAATGGGTGTGGAGGATCATTCTTACTTCTCCTCCCTCTGCAGTTTATATTCTGTTTCACCTTTTAAATACTTCTAGAAACAGTTCAGAATCAGTGGGAAATTGAGCTTTTCTTAGAAGACAGAGAAGGTAGAGAGTCTGACTCATCACTACAGTACTCTGGCTTTAGGAGTTTTACAAAACTGCTGGTTTCCATGGGATTCCCCTGGCATAGGTGAATAGATTCTGCTGCTTTTTCTACACTGTGACAGTTACACAGTAGCCCCTCAGCAAAGCGAAGTTTTCAGTTGTTGTTGTTATTCTAAAGGCAAAATGTGAATACTACCTACAGCTCAGATGAGTCAGCTCTGATAAACATGAAGAGACTAAAAATACTTCATTCAGAGCCCACAAGTGGAGGCATGGATACTGGTTTTAATAAGCAGCAACCCTCTGCACATTGGAAAGCACCCAAGTGGTTTATTGAACTCAGATTTCCCATATGTCGCTCTACTTTCATATATTCTTTTTGTTCCTCTCTATGAATTTAACACATTTCTAGTATAATCACTAATTAACCTGGCAAACAACTGAGCCCCCTAGGGCTTTCGCAGTGCTGTATTCATTAGGCTTGCAATGTCTGTTTTTCTGTACTTACTGTTTCTAATTGAGTAACATCCTACATATCTATCCATTTTTGGCTTTTATTCTGCCCATATGTGCAGCTCTGCCCCTCACCAGAGAGAGGTTTTGTTTCATGCTGCACGAGCAGACAGACTTAGCACCTTTTGTCTATAAATTAGAAGCATCATTTATGGATCTGCCAGGCACCAACTCCAGTAAATGACCTTAAATTAACTTATCAGTGGGACTTGTGCTCTCTCTTACTGCTCTGTGCTTGAATTGAGTAGGTTGAACCTTCTGTCCTAAGTCCTATGGTGATTCCACTAAAACCATTGCAATTACACCGCTGGGGGCGGGGGGGCGGGCTGGGCCGGGCCAGAAATCAGACCCAATGAAGAAAGGTGAGCATATGTAACTAAGTCAGACCACGAACACTGTTTGGAGGGATAACTTGGATAGAAGTAGACGTTTTCTCTACTGTCCAACTTGTTTTTAAGGTCATCAGTTAATCTTGCTTTCCTTTTCCCCCTTGGATGTCTGGATTGCTCAGTAAAATAAGGATTTGCAGCATCTTTATAGATCCAGCCAGGTCTTCTTTCCTTTTGTGTGCATGCTAATTATGATGAGCTAAGGGGGATGAGCTAAGGGGAATGGTGGGAAAAGTCTCAGGTAGGAGATCTGGATCTTCTGCAGAGCATTTCCTCCAGAAATGTAGGAAATAGAGCCACCTAGTAGAGGTATCATCACTTACAACAGTTTTCACACTTGCTTTAAGGAGAGAGTCTCCTGTGGTTGGCTGATGACTTGCAGAGGCATGTGTCTGTTTGTATTCAGGGCAAAAAAGCTAATTGTTTCTGTTCTGCTTCCCTTTGCAGTGAGTTTGTATCATGGCTCACAGAGATTGGAGAGATAAGCAAACCAGAGGAAGGGGTCAACCTGGGACAGGCACTATTGGAAAATGGAATCATTCATCATGGTGAGTGCTCCATGCCATAAAGAGATGTCAGATTTCAGTAATGCTCTGGAAATGAGGGTGGAAAACTGACTGCAGCTGTTCACATGATGTTCAAATACTTTCCTGTACCATACTCATCAAATCCTCAAAATGTTTAATGGCTTTTGGGATTAATGAGTGGGCAAATTTATGTCATGAAACAGGACTTGTTGGGTATCCCGAAAGTGTTTATGCCTGCAGTTGCTTGATTTCTCTGCAACATCTTTGTTGCGGACTATATCAGGTGTATATTCCTTTGTACTTTGTGTGTTTGAAAATCTATAGTGATCAATAAATAAATTTCCATATGAGACATCAGCCATACAGAGGATAGTCGAGCAGTACTCTTTTAGAATGGGGCACAGGTACGAACAGAGTGAGGGGCTCCAGATGATGGGTCATTCTTTCTAATGAGACTGCTTGTCATAAAGAAAAGAGATGATGGAGGGTTTGTTGTGGGATTTGGTCTTTCCAGCTCATTTGGCAAGAATGTCTCTCTTTAAAATAGTGATGCACCATATTTCTTCATCACACCCAGCAGATGACCTTGAAGTGTTATGATGAGGGGTATTTTAGAAGAGTAGGGTAGTGCATACAGAAGTGTTGCATGACCAAAGTAGCACAAGATGCTTGTTTGAAAATTTTCTGTGCTATCTGCATTTCTACTAAAATAAGGTCTTTCTCCAGATTACATCCTTTAAATCCAGGTTTGTCCTGCTGTTCCCTATTACTTTCATATTATGTTATGCAGACAGAGCAACATAGACCTATTCTAGTTAAACAGCAAATGCCCTAATTTCAACTTTCAGGTGAGTTTAGCTGCAAAATGCACATCAAAGGAATAAGGTATATAGGTCTTAAGTCACCAGTGGTCTACATTTCCATACAGTCTCTTGGAAACCAATTTAAATAGGGGAGCCATTTAATTAGGCTAGTCTTGCTTTAATCTCTTGGTAACTCAGCTCCACAAACTTGTCTTTGAGGTGACTGTAACACTGTTAAGAAATGATGTCTGTTACTTTCTTTTAATTAACACATAGAGAAATTTAATATGAGCAGTACCATAATCTTTCATGCACATACACTTCCACCCCCAGTTACCAAGACATACTTTCAGGCACATTCAGACTTTGAAGGGCTTTGAGCATGAGCTCAAAAGCACTGAACGTTTTTGAGTACTTGGCCCTAACTGTGACTTTGGAGAACTGAAACACTCTGGCTCCAATGTGTAGGGATCCTCCTTTGGATGAAGAATGCTCTTTTGCACTCACACCTTTACCTGCCTACATTCTGAATGTGTCCGCTTGCACTGTTGATGCAAAAATCTTTCCTGAGACGTCTTATTTCATGATGACTGTTTACCTTGCCATAATTTCATACTTTGACACTTTCAGCATTGTCCTTTTACTCTAAACACAAATTTACAGCTCAGAGAAAGTCGTGCTGTTATATCTACTGCTCCCCTTATTCAAATGCCCTGCATAAGATGCATCTGGTTTGGTTTTAATGTTACCTTTAGTTAGAGTTCCTGATGTTAGCGTCTCCAATGACAGTTATTGCTAGACATTGGAAGGTATTTGCAATGCTGCATTTACTTAAGGAAATATCCCTTGAGATTTTGATAAATCATTAGACATGAAAGTATCCCATTATGTGTCTCCTAATGTAGCGAGAACTTAAAACGTAAGCACCATAATGAAGCCCTTACCCCTATTCTACATTAGCCAATATCTTTTATCTTTTGTTTTCACTTGGCATAACATTACTGTCAGGTGAAAGCTGTTGATCTCTCAGCCTGCCTGAGAAGCAGGGCCAGAGAAGATTGCTAAATGCTGAGCTCTGTGCTAAGTGCTGAGCTCTGTGTGTTTTATCACTCAATTTCCTCTGTATCTGCTTTAATTCTGTCTATTTTATCTGGGACTGCTGATGTGGAAGTTCTGGTACCCGTCACAGAGAGCAGAAGTGATCAGAACCTGATCTGCTCTGTACCAGACACAAAAGATGCTTTCTGCAGACTCGGTTCTCAATTGGATTTAGAAATACAAAATCCAGAGTGTGCAAACACTCAAAGAAGTCAATAGCTTACACAGCTTAGAGATTCCACTGTATACAAAAGGATATACACCAGATCCTGCAAATTTTGTTTTACTCTGAAATTAAGGAAAAATACCACCAAAAGCCAGAATCTTCATTAAATATTCATAGAAAAGGTTGTCCTGTGTAAGGTGGGAAGGTCTTAAGAATGTCTGGTCTCTGCCTTCTAAACAATTATCCTGCCCACTCTGCAAGGGGCAGACTAAATCTCAATCTGAGTCCTGGTACTTCTGAGTCTGCCTAACCCAGTTTTATTGTCTTTAGTCATCCAGTACAATCAGTTTTCTCAAGTTAATCAAACTCAGGCTAAGGTGCATCTTAAATAGTGTAAATCCATATTTTCTCTCAGTTCATCAAATGCTGTGCCTACACTGTGAAATACTGCATCCAAAATATTCAAGGGTGCTCTAGCACAAAGATCTGGCCATGGTTTTGTTACATTGGCAAAGGCAGGAAAGATTACAGTGACTAAGCTACCCCAGCTTATCTGCTGTCTGCTTTGCTTGCTCTTCTCTAGATTTCCTCCTCCTTCTCTACATAGTTGTAACTGGTCTCCATTAAATTAAGCTGTGAACAATGGCATTTCTATACTACGTATTGTAAAATCTGGAAGAGACACTATTATTATTTTGAATTTGAACAGTCATTAGCGCTTTTTACTTGTAATTACCACTTATTTACTAATCTGTGAAACAAATAATTTCTACTAGTTACTAAATTACTATCTTCAGCATGAGGGTTTCCCACCTCCATGTTCTGTTGAAATAGTTTACCTTAGAATAGAAACAGGATAAACCTACGTATAATTGGATATAGACTTCAACCCTCTTCCCGTATGGTGCATCGGATAAATCTGTTTGAAACTGGGTACGGTTTTTAATTCTTTTCTGATTTTGGCCAATGCTTCTTTTGAAATGGTTCCTTATCACACTGAAACATCTTTTGTGTCCTTGTCTTTAAAGCCTATCAGTATATAGCATTACCCAATAAGATTTTAACTGCCCTACTGTGGAATGGCTATTCTGGGTGAAAAAGCAGTCTCTCAAAAGTACTATTTAATTTTTAGAAGGAGCTCACTAGTAAATACAAGAACCATGGTAGAAGAATACCTCTAACAGCTGTAGTTCCTCCCACCAGCCTGCTTTTGCTTTTGGAGTTGCAGAGCTTTAGGCAACTGCAAAAATGACTTCAGTGCTGTGATAACTGTTGTGGGAATTTGCAGGCACTTTGTTCAAAACTTATCAATAAAAGTCAGACGGTCCAAATTACCTTCACAAGAACTGTTTCCGAAGCCTTACATAAATTGAATCTGGGTACAAGGAAGACATTTCAATTTTACTGGAGCTGCAGTATTTTAGAAAACTGCTTTTGTTGGTGGAGCTATTCAGAAGTGCACATAAGCATATATATATATATACACACACAATAAGGGGAAATTTGAAGAGCTGAGTCCTCTCTTCAGAAAATGATAGATACCAGCAAATCCTTAGGTGTATACGTACCGACTGGCCTATGAAGAACATGGCAGGGGAGAAAAGACTAACTTTAATTATCATACTGGTGTTTTAGTTTCAGATAAGCACCAATTTAAGAATGAGCAGGTGATGTACAGATTTCGCTATGATGATGGAACGTACAAGCCAAGAAGTGAATTGGAAGACATCATGTCCAAGGTTTGTATTATCATTCTTAGTTGGAACCTTATGATTTGCATCAAAAGAGTTTGCTCTACCTCTGAATGTCATTGACCTGTTATATAGGAGATCCCTAATGCCGTTTATTGTATTAAGCTATCCATCCTAATGCCATAGGAGACATTCACTCTAGGGAGAAGAAGCACAGCTTAGCAATAAATAACAATACGGTTGTGACTGCACCCAAGACTGCTGATTACAATCCTAATGTAGTAACAAAAGGTCTTAAAAGAAAACAGTAGGCCATAATACAGCATGTCTGCTGAAAATCTGGGCATTATGGTTCAGGGAGATAGAAGAGATCAATATTTAAGTGCTGTTTTTGATAATTGTATGTCATGATTTCTGTTGATCCCATATCTGCCCATATACCTTTTAATAAATTGGATTTCTTCTTATGGATATCAGTTCATGGGTTAATTTTGAGGAAGGATTAATGGAGAAAATGTTGGAATAGAGGTGATTTAGAGATAAAAGAACAGATTTTTTGGCTTCTGGAGGCAGGGAAAGAAGAAAGAATGTTTCACAGAGAGGATAAGGTAACTGTTTTGAAAAACAGTTAATCAATAGATAATTCCAGCTGAGTAGAGACATCAGTGCCCAGGTTTTGCTAGCTTTAGCTGGTCAGTGTTTCTTTGCAAAGGAAAAAGCTGATAATACCATGCATCTTTCCTTCTTCAGGGTGTGAGGCTCTACTGCCGACTACACTGCCTATATACTCCAGTGGTAAAGTAAGTTCACCTTCATGATCCCCTTGTTATGTATTATCTGGCTTTGTTAAAAGGATGACACATTACTATTGAAATCTTTCTTCTTTCTCATTATAAACAGTAATTTTCTGCATTTTCTTGGCTCTTTTCTCTACCCTTCTATCTCCACAGTTTAGATTTGTAGTTGTGCTTCTGCTGGAGGATGTTGGAACTGGGTTCTGGGAGAGTGAAAGGCTAGTGTTACCGTCTTCGTGACATTTGCTTCCTCTATCAGATCATGAGAGAGCTGTTAGCATGACACAAGTTTGTTTACTCTGGCATTTTCTGTGAGTTAAAGTAGGTGTGATTAATAAGTGACTGCTGATTCAGGGCAGATTGTGCAGTGTGATTGTAGCTGCTGTATTATTTGGGTTGTAGAAAATGTAAACAGATGCTAAAGTGATGTAAACAGATTCCAATGTGATGCTAGGATTCTTTCATTCAAAGCACCCTAAACAAACAAAAACCAATCTGAAGTGGAATAAAACCTGAAGCTGTGATTTGAAAAAACCCTGAAAATTTTGGGTGGAATCTTCAGAACTTAGCTCTGTATAAATAAATGCTAAAGAATTGAGATAATCTGCAAGTGCTAGTTAACTCTCTTCCCAGATCCCAGGAGGTGATTTTCAGATGTTGTTGCCTTACTGTGACATCAGATGAACATTTCTGGCCTATAATGGAAAACACCCTGAGCCATGTAGGTGTTCTGTTTAGGTGTTTATGATTGAAAATTAGGCATTTTCACTTAGGAGAACTTCATTTTTACATACAAAAAACTGATGAGGAAGAAAAAAACCTCTGGTGGGCATGGCTGGGGTCCCAAATGCAATAAAACTGACCTCTTGTCCCTGAGTTGTACAACAGATGTTTCACTGAGAGATGTCATCGTCATGCTAGAAGGAGCAGCAAAGGTAGTTACAGTTCATCAGTCATAAATTTGCCTAATTAGATCTCTGTTTTTTCCCCAGAATAGCCATTCTACAATAACACAGATTTCAGTTAGCCTAAAGGGTATGGAGGGAGCAGGAAAACATGATGCAGCCCTTGGTAGGCAAAATGGTTATGTGTATGCATGTGTGTATTTGCACATACACATTTTATCCCTTAAGATGGCAATTCACATGCAGAGTAGGCAATAATGGTAAGTGAAGCTGAAAAAATTTCACTGACCTCAGGGTACCCACAAACTGAAAGGGATGTAGTCTTATGCTTTAGGGAATCAACAAGGACAAAGTAACTACCATAGGCCTGTCTTGTGGTGTTTTATCAGTGGGCTATTTTTGTAATAGAATCCCAGCTGGAGAATATTCTAATATCAGGATTAATCTGTGTTAGACACACATTAGTCTAAACTGTGTATGACCAGTGAAAAATAGCAGACTGTCAGAAGTTTTAGGAACCTTCTGGATAGACTTAACGTTCTTAGTGTGTTCAGGCTCTTCTTCCCACCATTCTCTGTCCTACTCACTCTTCCTTTTATCTCCCTGTTAGAAAACTGAATCTCCTATGCTGTCATCCTTTCATGTCGTCTTATCATGTCTTTTTGCCTCTGACAAGCCTAATGTTAACCTAAAGGAGCTGGGTTTTAGCCAAGCTAGTTGTGCAAAGCCTATTACTTTCAGCTGTGCCTTCGGACCACTGCTTTATCTGGCATCTTCAGACTGCTGGTTCTGCAATCATGCTAGCAAGGTTGATGAGGCCTTACTTTTGTGGTGCAACCTTCCTTCTAGAAAATCGGCAAAACTGCTTAGAGTAGCAGGTGCATGTGCCAAGAGGATCTGGAGGAATCGTAAAGTTCAAAATTCAATTATTTTGACAACCTTGGAACATAATTTTGCTTAGTTGTCTTCCCTGGAAACCTGGGAGTTTCCATGTAGCCTTTGCCTTTATAATCTTCTTTAAGTAAACTGACACTAATGTACTTTGAGGATAAGATGATATACCCCACTGGAAACAAAGCATGCTACTTTGGGGGATGATACATAAAAAGTAAAACATTTTGAAAAATCTTAGATGTAGAGAAGGTTCTGAATATGTCTCTGATCTACTTCGGGGAAGTTGTGAGGGTGGGAGAACTTGCTCACACATACATATGTGATGGACAATACTTCAGTGTGTAGATGGGCTAGACGCTGTGAAGAACATTATATTCCTCTAGTTTCTGTGAGGCAGCAAGGTTCTGCCAAAATTTCAGTGGTTCCTACATCTATATTTGACTATTCACCTGCAGCTCATGGTTATGGATAACATTCTATGATTCATGCTCTACTCTTGTTCAGGCTAGATTGAAATGGGGAGAAAAGTCAGTGAACTAATGTTGAAATATTTATCCTGACAAGCATTTAGCTACAAGCAGTAAAAGACTGGGCCTTGGACCAAGATCCTGATGCCAGCTTATTCAAAACTCTAGCTCTGTGTCAGCATCTGTATTAAAATGTTGGGAGTTGCTTCTCACAATCTGGAAACCCCTACTCATTAGTACTCAATATTTTAATGCTTTGCTATATTGTTCTGACATTTCAAAAGCACATTTTCTCAAGATAAGAGTGTGAGAGGGAAAAACTGCCCAGAAAACTCCCACAGTTTTGTGCTGGGTTTAGCACATTACTGGAAGACAAGTCGAAAAATGTGTGTAAGCATTATGAGGAAAGCTTTTGTTCTGAGGACACATATTTCTGGAAATGCTGTCATGTTTTTGTTTTTGTTTTTTTCCAAGTTCTGAAAGTCCTGCTTCCCTTTCTAATTTCTCACACCCTGCATTCTGCAAACACGCAGGCATTTCTGATGCATTTATTTACAAAAGCCAGTCACAACGTATTTGTATCTGTAGATGATTAGGAAAAGAAAAACATGAGTAGGATGAATTTTAGATGGTGGTTTGATTTTAGATTTTTAGAAAAAAGGAAATACCACATGGTGTGGTGCTAATGAAAGAGGTTGATTTGACAGAACTGAAGAATAAAAAAAGTCTTCTCTTGAGCTGCTGTATAGATACATCCGGACTGTAAAACAGCCACAGTTTTACACTGTTGGCCGCAGCCAACAGTGAAAGTTTCCTTCCACAGTCATGCCAGTGGACCTCAAGCTTGAAATAGAAGGACCACCTCCAAGGGTGAGAGAGGAATTAATTCTTCATAGCCATTCAGCATTTGGCCTCTCTACTGAGACTCTCAACAAGAGGGAGCCAATTAATGCAAATTAATTGTGGTAATGGCTTTTGTGATGTGGAACTAGGAACTGGATCAAGACCACCAAACTTATTTCACGTGGGCCAGTAAACAGCCTTACAATGGAAAGAGCTTTTCATTCTCTCATGAGCTGGATTAAATCCAGTGACCTGGAGGTGAAAGGTGTTAGAGCCCAATGTCCTCAGCCACATAGTCCTCTTATACTTGTATCAAAATTCTTTAGAAGTATTTTATGAAAGACTAAAAACATCAATTATCTACATGGCTCTGAGAAGAAGAATGGAAGAAAACTGCTAAATGCAGCAAGTTACAATAGGGTTTCTTTTGCTTATTTCAGGAACGGTGCTGCTGTCTACAAGGGCTGTGTGTGAGATGGTGCAAGTTGTGTTACAAGACCTAAATACAACACGTCTTTTTTTATTTACAATGCCTGAAATTATCTAATGCCATAACAGAACACTGTGTACTCTATTTGTATCTGGCTACTTTGTGATATTTTGCTAAAGGAAGTAAAATCTGAACAGGTGCGGAGAATCAGGAAAACCTCTCAACAGAGTAGGCTAAAAGGTGCTTAATTCAGTGAGCCTAAGAAAAAGGGGGCACAGAGGGAATATGTAGGGTCATCGTCTATGAATACACTGATGGGTAAACACTAGAGAAGAACTATTTAAGCTTATAGATGGGTCTGGCACTGAGCCAATAAACGTAAACTGGACATGAATGGATTTAGGATGGAAACCAGAAGGTGTCTGCCAGCCAGAAGAATGTGATTTTCAGCAGGACCGATGGTGGCAATATTCTAACCTGAGTTAAAGAAGCAGCTCAGTACATCTGTAAAAAGGATGTCCTGGTTGCCTCTGGCAGGAATATGAGCTCTCTGAAGATGGCTTGAAACAACATGTAGAGAAATTTGAAATAACGCTGCTCTGTATTGGTCTGAAATATCTTCCTAATTCAAGTTGTTAGAAAAGTTTAAAAACTAGTCTTTTCTTCTAGAGAAAAAGGATATCTGCTTCCTATTCTTTGTCTTATTTATTTGTGGCTGGGAGTCTCTCTTTTTTTTCCATCTATAATTCTTCTTTCCTCAACTTCATAATAGTAGGTCACAATAGTATATGTAGGTTTAGAGTGTAAAAGAAACGTTTACCTTTTTGTCCCAGACTGCTGGTTCTGCAATCATGCTAGCAAGGTTGATGAGGCCTTACTTTTGTGGTGCAACCTTCCTTCTAGAAAATCGGCAAAACTGCTTAGAGTAGCAGGTGCATGTGCCAAGAGGATCTGGAGGAATCGTAAAGTTCAAAATTCAATTATTTTGACAACCTTGGAACATAATTTTGCTTAGTTGTCTTCCCTGGAAACCTGGGAGTTTCCATGTAGCCTTTGCCTTTATAATCTTCTTTAAGTAAACTGACACTAATGTACTTTGAGGATAAGATGATATACCCCACTGGAAACAAAGCATGCTACTTTGGGGGATGATACATAAAAAGTAAAACATTTTGAAAAATCTTAGATGTAGAGAAGGTTCTGAATATGTCTCTGATCTACTTCGGGGAAGTTGTGAGGGTGGGAGAACTTGCTCACACATACATATGTGATGGACAATACTTCAGTGTGTAGATGGGCTAGACGCTGTGAAGAACATTATATTCCTCTAGTTTCTGTGAGGCAGCAAGGTTCTGCCAAAATTTCAGTGGTTCCTACATCTATATTTGACTATTCACCTGCAGCTCATGGTTATGGATAACATTCTATGATTCATGCTCTACTCTTGTTCAGGCTAGATTGAAATGGGGAGAAAAGTCAGTGAACTAATGTTGAAATATTTATCCTGACAAGCATTTAGCTACAAGCAGTAAAAGACTGGGCCTTGGACCAAGATCCTGATGCCAGCTTATTCAAAACTCTAGCTCTGTGTCAGCATCTGTATTAAAATGTTGGGAGTTGCTTCTCACAATCTGGAAACCCCTACTCATTAGTACTCAATATTTTAATGCTTTGCTATATTGTTCTGACATTTCAAAAGCACATTTTCTCAAGATAAGAGTGTGAGAGGGAAAAACTGCCCAGAAAACTCCCACAGTTTTGTGCTGGGTTTAGCACATTACTGGAAGACAAGTCGAAAAATGTGTGTAAGCATTATGAGGAAAGCTTTTGTTCTGAGGACACATATTTCTGGAAATGCTGTCATGTTTTTGTTTTTGTTTTTTTCCAAGTTCTGAAAGTCCTGCTTCCCTTTCTAATTTCTCACACCCTGCGTTCTGCAAACACGCAGGCATTTCTGATGCATTTATTTACAAAAGCCAGTCACAACGTATTTGTATCTGTAGATGATTAGGAAAAGAAAAACATGAGTAGGATGAATTTTAGATGGTGGTTTGATTTTAGATTTTTAGAAAAAAGGAAATACCACATGGTGTGGTGCTAATGAAAGAGGTTGATTTGACAGAACTGAAGAATAAAAAAAGTCTTCTCTTGAGCTGCTGTATAGATACATCCGGACTGTAAAACAGCCACAGTTTTACACTGTTGGCCGCAGCCAACAGTGAAAGTTTCCTTCCACAGTCATGCCAGTGGACCTCAAGCTTGAAATAGAAGGACCACCTCCAAGGGTGAGAGAGGAATTAATTCTTCATAGCCATTCAGCATTTGGCCTCTCTACTGAGACTCTCAACAAGAGGGAGCCAATTAATGCAAATTAATTGTGGTAATGGCTTTTGTGATGTGGAACTAGGAACTGGATCAAGACCACCAAACTTATTTCACGTGGGCCAGTAAACAGCCTTACAATGGAAAGAGCTTTTCATTCTCTCATGAGCTGGATTAAATCCAGTGACCTGGAGGTGAAAGGTGTTAGAGCCCAATGTCCTCAGCCACATAGTCCTCTTATACTTGTATCAAAATTCTTTAGAAGTATTTTATGAAAGACTAAAAACATCAATTATCTACATGGCTCTGAGAAGAGGAATGGAAGAAAACTGCTAAATGCAGCAAGTTACAATAGGGTTTCTTTTGCTTATTTCAGGAACGGTGCTGCTGTCTACAAGGGCTGTGTGTGAGATGGTGCAAGTTGTGTTACAAGACCTAAATACAACACGTCTTTTTTTATTTACAATGCCTGAAATTATCTAATGCCATAACAGAACACTGTGTACTCTATTTGTATCTGGCTACTTTGTGATATTTTGCTAAAGGAAGTAAAATCTGAACAGGTGCGGAGAATCAGGAAAACCTCTCAACAGAGTAGGCTAAAAGGTGCTTAATTCAGTGAGCCTAAGAAAAAGGGGGCACAGAGGGAATATGTAGGGTCATCGTCTATGAATACACTGATGGGTAAACACTAGAGAAGAACTATTTAAGCTTATAGATGGGTCTGGCACTGAGCCAATAAACGTAAACTGGACATGAATGGATTTAGGATGGAAACCAGAAGGTGTCTGCCAGCCAGAAGAATGTGATTTTCAGCAGGACCGATGGTGGCAATATTCTAACCTGAGTTAAAGAAGCAGCTCAGTACATCTGTAAAAAGGATGTCCTGGTTGCCTCTGGCAGGAATATGAGCTCTCTGAAGATGGCTTGAAACAACATGTAGAGAAATTTGAAATAACGCTGCTCTGTATTGGTCTGAAATATCTTCCTAATTCAAGTTGTTAGAAAAGTTTAAAAACTAGTCTTTTCTTCTAGAGAAAAAGGATATCTGCTTCCTATTCTTTGTCTTATTTATTTGTGGCTGGGAGTCTCTCTTTTTTTTCCATCTATAATTCTTCTTTCCTCAACTTCATAATAGTAGGTCACAATAGTATATGTAGGTTTAGAGTGTAAAAGAAACGTTTACCTTTTTGTCCTGATTTTCCCTGAATTCTCTTTCTTAGAGACCGCGACTACCACCTAAAGACCTACAAATCAGTAATCCCTGCAAGTAAACTAGTGGATTGGCTTATTGCACAGGTAAGAAAATTTTAAGATACTGCTGTCTGACAAGTAGCTTAATTTTTCAGTTCCGTTTAAAAGTAAATAAAACATGTTTATCTAGAGAACATAATTAAACATATTCTGATTCTTTGAACTTAAATTCTTACGCTTTCTGGTATTATTCATTTGGTGAAAACTTATTATTTGGCAGCATAAAGAAGTCCTTTGTTAGCCCTAGGAGTGGTGAACTGTCTGTTCTCAGGGATCTTTTCTATTTCTTGTGATTTTCTGAAGACATTTAAAGCAATGTCGATCTCATTTAATCTTGTATAGGTGTGATACAATTTTATTGAAAAATGAATCTAGAGTTTTACACCAACAACTACACCATTGTCTTTAGAAATTGTAGTTGCCCCACATTTACCTTGTAATTACAGAGAAGAGCCCGTAGCTTGGGAAATTAAAAATTTAGCTTTGATAGTCTAAAGCAATCTAAAGGGACATTGCGCCGTGTTGCTCACCATCGTGGAGTCAAATGCACATTCTGCTTTTGTCTTAAATGATGGTTTGATTCACAATGACATTGAGTCCTATACTGCCAAAATGACATAAAGGGAAGCTAGTTTGAATGAGAATCAGGCCTCTGACAACCAGGGATGTTGTCCTTCAGAAATGTTTCCTGCAATTGCATTTGACATCCTCCTACGTTAATAAGATTGATATGATTTAAGGTTGTTCTGTGCCAAATAATTGAATGAGAATGGAGTAGTCAATTGTTTTCCTGTTAAGCGCATAGAGGAGAGCAAGGATATTAGTACTGAGATTGTCATATCACTTACATGTGATTTAATGGGGTATTATTCATGGAAACCTGAGGGGAAAAAAAAATCTGCTTTGGCCAAAGAAGAGAGATGTAATCAGGCTAATCCAGCCAATATAATAGTTAATCATAGAGCTGCTGTAGGCAGTAGAAAGACTCAGATAGCGAGGGAAAACATCAGCTCTTGGTCTGGAAAAGGTAGCTCATTTTCTTCCCCATTTTTCTTCATTCTAGTAGGTTAATCTGGCTGTTAGTTCTCCTGTTTACTGAGCTGTACATTAAGGTTGAACCAGAATGTACTAAAGCCAGCTATGGAGATACAGAAGACTGTAATTTATATTGTGTATGTGTGTGCATACATACATGTATACAGATGCAAAGATGAGGGAAATTTCTTCTGTGCTCAGTTAAAGGGCAACATTGTTAAACATGTAAATCACTGTCTGTGACTTAGCCACATAGACAGGAATTCATCTAAATGAATCTTTGCTCGTAGATCCTTACAAATAGTAATTTTCATGGGGGTTTGCTTGGAGTTTTCATACTAGATTGAACTATTTTCTAGCAACCATTCGTACTTTGGCCGTATTAGCTAACAACAGATATTAGTGGGAGCTAATGAACACTCAGCTTTTTGCAGAGTAGTGCATTTATTTAACTGCTCAAATATCTACCTTTCTGTTTAACTTTAGCTATCTGTTCTTGAAAATCTTGGGGATGGTGTCTGGTCTGATAATTACCTGTTACACAAAAATGCTGAGATATATTTATTTCTGTTTCTGACAATCAATTTGCATCATGATTTTTATTTAGAAATGGTGCACAAAAAAAGTGAGGACTATTGTTTCTGTTAGATTTAGTGGCATAGGGATGACTGTCTTGAATGATAGTCTCTCTCATTTCTGTTTGCAATTTAGACTATAAATGCCAGTGGGAGCCCTCCCTAATGAGAAAGCTGTTTTTCATTTCCTTGACCTTTACAAATATTCATAAGACTGAACAGAGCAAAAGAGTAAGAACTTTTTTTATAATGAAAGAAACAGCATCAACTGTGTTTTGTACCCTGATCCTCCTACCTGGAAATTGTTGGCTATTATACTTCTGACAAGAGATAAGTTGGGTCTTCAACGAGGCTTAATCTTGTGTACATTTGAACAGTTGTATTCAAATTTGATATATGTTATTATTCCCTATGTATTGTATGCACTCAGAGCCTGGGACTGGATAGGTATTAAGAGCTCTATTATTAGGTGTGCAGTGCATTTGTGGCTCTGTAGACATCGGGGTCTGCAGGAGCTGAGCATCTCTGACTATCAGGTTTATTAATAAGTGCCCTGTGATATGCTAGCACAGATTATTCACTACGAGGGAGTTTTTGCATGTGGGAGAGGATGGTCAAGGGATTTCCTAATGACTTGGAGATTTAATGCTGAATTTGCTTGATGTCTTTTTATTGTTTATAGTTCTTCACAATAGCTGGACCCTATTGCAGTTACCCCCATAGTACGTCTTAGGCAAATTATGCATGAGACACTAAAATAAAGCATTAAGTATGATGGTGGAGGGAAGCACATATGAGCGTAAGTGCTGACTGGAGGTGGGAGTGTTTATGCCTCTTCTAGAGGCACAAAGTCAAATCCTGGAAAACATAATGCTGTATTAGAGTTCTCCGTAGGCATTACTTTAGTGACCCTTTGAATGTAACAGAGAAACGGTTTCAGCAGTCAGAGCCTGAAAGGAGAAATATCTGATCTATATCCATGGATTTAGACTGAAAGTGTCTGTGAATTATATTATGATCCCTATGCATATTTAGAGGTAATCCTTGAAGGGAAGGGGTTCATTCTTTTATTGATTCTGGACCCTTTGAAATTTCATTTTACAACCTAATGTTTCTCCCACTGCCAGTAGGCTGAGAACAAAGAGGAACACAGACCTCACTTATAGATGTCAGAGCTCTTGTACTTCACAGAATCTTAGGTGCTACTGAGGGTGCACTAAAAGACTACACTGCCACAAAAACAGTACTTTTCTCATCTGGCTGAAGATTTATATCCAGACCTCCAGAAATGATCTGTGATAAAACACTACCAGTTGAATCCCCAGTCCTAAGTCTAAGAAACTTAAAATTGCAATTTTATGAAAAGTAGAATGAAAGTAAAGGGACAAATGCGAAGTAGAAACCTGCTGGTAAGACTCTTTAGGTGTTTTGCTCCAGTGGGTCTCTTATCTCTTTCCATCCATCCATCCGTCCATCCATCCATCTATTCCTTCTTTCTATTGCAGTGTATGTTGCACCTCTGTGCATTGCATTGCCTTAGGCTTCCTTCTCACTTGGAAGGAGCACTTCATAATCTTAAAACTCTCCTTTTCCATGATACCAACAAAATATTTAAAAGTGGTTCGGTTGCTGTTCTTTACTTATCTGTGTTCATCTGCTTTCTTTTCTCCTACATGTGGGTTGTAAACAATCTAGGTCAGAAACCATCTTAATTGCTGGGCTTATACATCTCAAAACAATCAGCCATGGACCATGATTAGGGCTTTAGACATCATATCGTTACCAGAACTAGACAACAACAATAATAATAATAGTAACGGTGGCAGTAGTAATAGTAATAGTAGTAATAATAATAGTGTACTCTGGACATGATTCTTCACTGTGGTACTGACTGTAAACTGTTTCTATAATTCTGCTGACTCAAATTCAGTGATTGTATTTGAATAAACCTGAATTATCTTGTCAAAACTAGTGTATCTAGTTTCACATCCAATTTCTGTATGAAAAAGTTATGAGACACATGTTCTGTCAAGATAGTTGATTGGAAGTCGTTCTTTTTTCTTAAGATTTTTGTTAATGCTTTCATTGTATTTGGACAAATTGCTACATAACATTTAGAAGTACTTACAGGTGAGCTTGAAATGATCTATTTTAAGTTATATTCTGTAATTAGAGAATGCTGTTTTGCTAGGGGAATGTTTTGAGGCCAAGTTAACATAATCAGAAGTAGCAAAGTCTGGTTTAGAGCCTTCCTACACAAAGATTTTGTTGCCTAAAACAAAAGTAGATTACTAAAGGTTAAGAGAGTAACATTAGAAGGCATTTCTCTTCCAGTTTATTTACAGTTGAAAGACTAAATTAGATTTTTACATCCCAACCTCTGTAAAATAAACTACCCATTTATCCCATAAAGTAACAGGAAGTGAGTGTTGAGAATTGTCGCATGACAGGATGTTGAAAATGAGAAAGAACTTACGAAGACTTGAAATTAGTTTATAGTAAACTTCAGGTTTATTAAAGCTCTTTTCTTGGCTTTCCTTGTGTGATTACATAATCATGCAGTTCCTCCAGAACTGCCTTGGTCTTTTTCCTACCAAGACAACAGTATTTAGTTCTTAATTTGTAATTGTCATGCCTTTTTTTTGCTCTCAGAAAGTCTCTTCAGCGAGAGCCAGTAGTGCTGCTGATTGGCAAGAGCTGATCCTGTTTTATCCTGTATTTAAATAGTATCTTTACACCATAGTGATGTTCTTTGCCAGTATTTGCCTGGCAAATAGCTACTGCTCTCCTTAGTAGGGCTTGAAGTAGGACTGATGTTCTGCTGGCAAGATCAGAGGGCTCTTGGTCTGCAAGCTGCTTTGCTTAAAACAAAGTCAGTATGCTACTCTGCAGTTGCTGCTAGAGCTTCAGGATATCTAGTTCTCCAGATGGAGCGGAAAAATGAAAGTGCAATACTTGTGTAGGATACAGCTTCTAATTTACTAGAACTGAAAGTAATATGCTGAAATTGCTCCTCTGCCAAAGCAGCAGGTCCCCTACCTGCTGGAATGAGCCGACCAACTGCTCTTAGTGAGATAGCAGATCCCAGGTTCTCTTGTGCCCGTTTGGGGACTGGGAAGCAGGTAATCTTGCATCAAATGACCAGTGTTAACAATGTTTTTCATCTGGGTAAGACCAATAGTGCCTGCTGATTTTTACCAGCACTATTTAGAACTTATATGTCTGCCTAAAAAGTACGACGAGCGTGTTTGTAAAGTCTTCACTTGTGGCTGAAAATTAGCAGGTAAGTAGAGAAAACTAGGCATTTCTTGTATTTAACTGAATTGTAGATGCAAAACTTAATGCTGCCATTTCAGGTAAATGTAAATTTGCAAGTCACCTTTGGTACCTGTTTTAAAATACCACACTCAAGGCTTCAGGTAGTGAGAAACTGAAGCCTTTGTTCATAGGTCTGCTGTGTAAGAAAAGAATGCCACTGCAGTTTTAACCAGTCTGACCTCGAGTTCACATACACTGGGTTTACTCAGGTTTTTTTCCCTTTGGTTGAATATAGATAAGATCTCTCAACTTCTTTCTCTAAGAATGAGTTTTATTGTCTGTGGCTAGTGGGTCCTGAAGTCGGACACTATGATTGCAAATAAAAAGTCTTTACATTGAGATAATATTATGTCCCTTTGTGGGTTAAACAGCTACTTTCCAGAATCCTGGTCTTTGTCCTCCTAGTTCCTGTAGGACGCAAGAAATGCTGTATATAGGAATGAATGGGATTTGGGCAACAGGGTAGCTATTTTAATTTCTTGCTATTGTTCCCTACAAAGAGTATCCTGCTAATTTCAGAGCCACAAGCTATGCGGTGGGGAAGGGGAATAATTTAGCTTAGGAAGCTGTCTGAGATGTAATATTTATCCTCTTGTTTCTAGGGAGACTGTCAGACTCGGGAGGAAGCTGTCGCACTGGGTGTTGGACTCTGCAATAATGGCTTCATGCATCATGGTAATGCATCAATATTACTTCCCACAGCCAATTAAAGGAGCTCTTACTTCATTCAGATTAGCTGACTGTCTGAAAATCCCTTTTCTATAGGCTGTGCCATACATGCTGACATGTATACAACTGCAGGCATCCCAGCAGGTCGTTCTAAAAAGCAGTCTTCGAGCTTACACGAAATGTTTAAGCCTAGTACCTTCCCAAGTGAATCCCCTTGCTAATAGTTATGATGAGCCCTGAAGCGATTAGACAAGCTAGAAGGGGAATGTTTTTTCACTGCATCTCTTTCAGAGCCATCAGACCAATGCACAAGCCAAGTACTGTCCTGAAATATTACCAAGAAATGTCAGGTACAAAGTAAAATTGCCTAGTTCTTGCCACTTGGACAACAAGCACAACCCTCAGTGCTGAATCTCTGAAGCTTCCAAATCTGAAGTGCCAAGTTGCCAAGTTAGACATCATCCATCCTCAGTGATGCTGCTGCTAAACTGGGAAAGTAAACAAATCATCTGTATCGCTATCAAATAGCACACACAAAGTCCTAAGAGTAAAACATAGTTTGTCCAATGAAACATCCAGTTTTAGTCATAAATAACATTTGCTCTCCATATATTGAATAAGGTTTTTGAGAGCAGATTATTGTAAATAACTAATAGAGAATTTGCACAGTACTTGATAAGAATGTAAGAATAATTGTTTTTCTTTAAAGAATTTGATCTGATTTTTGCCCATGTAAACTTTTGGCATTCATAGCATCCTTTGGCAAGGAGTTCCTTTGCATAAGTACATGTTGAATGAAGAAGTTGTTCCTCAGGTTTTAAAATTGTCACTTGCTGCTTTTATTTAAAGCCCCCAGGTCTTGTATTTGAAAACATGGTAAAGAACTTTGTCATGCCTTCCAGAATTTTATAGATCTCATTTCCCTCTCAATTCCTTTTTAGGTTGAAAAGTCTTAGTCTATTTAGCCATCTCACTTACCTTTAAACAGCCATTTTACTCCTCTTTGCTCCTTTTATAGTTTTACCATATTAATTTTGACATGGGAAAGGAGCATAAGGTATTGAGTAGCATCTTTCTTCCAAGAGGATCTTTGCATTTTATATGCATTCTACATGCCAAGGAGGTCAAACATTATATCATGAGCTACTATGCACTGTGAAGAAAAGTATATCTCTAAAATGCAGTGGTAGCTTAAAAATGTAGAGCTGAATAGCTGACTGATAGGGAAGCATCTGGTCTTTGTTCTGTAAAGACTGGGGAAATGTTTAGGATTTCCTTTAACTTTTTTTTGTTTCTCTCTTTCTTTCTCTGTGTAAATGCATGTATGTATTTCATATATATTATTTCCAGTCCTGGAGAAAAGTGAATTTAAGGATGAATCCTTATATTTCCGCTTTTATGCTGATGAGGAGATGGAAGGCACCAGTTCCAAGAGCAAACAATTACGTAATGACTTCAAGCTTGTGGAAAACATCCTGGGAAAGAGTCTTCTGGTAAGAAATATGTTAAGGCAAACCTTGATGTTTCTGTGAAACTGGTATTGTTTTATACTAGAGGAGAATGAGAAGGAAAATTGTAATAGAGTAGAATTGAAATGGGGAATTGCACCTGTAGCTAGACTTTTCTTCACTGCATAAATACTAATTCTTGAGCTACTTTGCTGTAGAGCTCCAACTTCTGTAGCTCTGACTTTTCTAGCTGGGCAGACCATATAGCTTACTCGTAGCAAGGGAAATCTGTAAGTTGCAGGGTCCCTTCTCTAGCATGTGACCATCCTGCACTACCTGGGAGCTTTGGATTCACAGCTCACACACACATGTGCAAATGCAAGTGAGTTCCTGCCTATTTCTGTTAGGTCTCAAGAAAAGAGGAGACTCGGATATGACCATTTCATCCAGTTCAGAGCCCAATCGCTTTCTATTCCCAAGAAGCCCTTGAGAGAGTCTGGAAGTGAGCTGGGAGCTGGAGATGTTGTCTTAGCAAGCATCATACGTTTCTTGAGTTCGCTGAGCAGGCACCACAGTGCTGGTGTGGTAGAGGAGAAAGTAATGGGCACTACTATCTTGGGAGAGGTCTGCCATCAAGTTTAAACACAGTTTAAACACCCTTATATGTGAGGTAGATTCAGATGCAAGTTAAAAGACTGATAAGAACGTATCTATTTCAGGAGATCATTGTCTAAGTGATATGAATGTGCCCTGCGTTAGTGGATCAAGTATCAGCTTTACTTTGTTTATGGAAACCATTAACCAAAAAATACTGTTCTTTATGTTCATGCTTTTGCAACATTACTGTTATCTCCAGATTCCCACCTCACTAAATGCCATCACAGTCCTTACTGTACTGGGATTATTCTAATGCTGTTTGGACTTGGTAGTCGGATTGGTGCAAACTCTTTGTTCTGAAATCCTTGTTTACTGCCAGTGGCTCCAGGCCCATCTTTTTCTTCCTTTGAACACTGGCAGAATGCAGGAGCAGGAGAAAAACTTGAGTCAGAAACTGGAAAAGTAGAATTGCTGGAAAAGATCCAGAGGTCCATTATATGGGAAAATTCTTCCTGTGGTTCACACAAACTTCACTGTCTCACTGTTGTCTTGTCTCCCGGGAGACCAATCTGTGTTTGTCTGAATGTCCAGAAGTAATATTTAAAGCACCATGGTCCCTCAAAATTATTCCTCTATGCATCCAGTGCCAGAGACTGGAGTGTCAGGTTAATATGATTATCCTCACAGAGAGTTGTTGGATAAAGGGAAGCAGTTAAAAGGTGGTACACTTTGTGGGTTTTTTTAACTGTGATTTGCAAAGCACTCAGAGATCAGTTTCATGTAAGTTGGTGGGAACTGCCATTGTTCAGGTATTTTTAATTTTCCACCTTATCAAGACAAGACAGTTTGAGGAAACAGATTGACTAGTATGTCTCTCCCACTTTTTTCTGTGAGTTCAAGGCACTTCTGTTAAAATGCCAAAACTCACAACGGTAATATGTTAGCTGTGAAATGAGGGATTTAAAGTTCTTTGATTCTGTTTTCTGTTAATGTAATAGTCATTTATTAGTATTCACTAAAGAGACAGAACAAACAAGCAAACCTTGCACATGGACTATTTACTAGTGATTAATTGTAATCCCTAATTGGTCCTTCCAGTCACTCCATAATTTGGTAACTGAAATATTTGCAACAGGGATAATTTTACTATTAGTATTAGTGTAGATCTGAAATTAGCCTCTGACAAAATGCAGTCCCATCTCAAAAAGTAAACAATCTGAAATGAACAGCAATGAATAAGTGCTGAATAAGAAATCTCCTACTTAGAGGGCACAGATTTTTGTCAAATGAGTAGTAGTCATGCTAAAGTTATGAGTTGCCCTCGTTTTCACAAATAAATTAGCAGTCCCCTGAATGTTTGTAAAGAAGATCCCACAAATAGCAGTACAGTAAATGCATTACACTTCTCCACAAAAACATTTGTGCCTGACTTCTGTGTTATTCTGTGTTTAGCAATTGTGAGCAGCTGGAATCCTGAGGCTTTGCTGTCTGTGGAACATCACTACTTGCCTCTTTACACTCATGATAGGGCATTGATCCTTCCCATCACCCGATCCCACCATAGGAAATTTAATGGAATTTCCTCAGCACTGGCTTTTGAAACATGCTTTTCTACTGCCATGAAATCCTAGCTGTTTAATGGACAGCTTCCCCCACCCCCTTCATCTAAGTTTGCTCTACCACTGGAGAGCTTGCCCCTGAAAACAGAAAACAACAGAAGCTTTGGCAAACATATCATTAGAAATGCCAAGGAAAAAAGTGCTTTCAGTCTGAAAAAATGCACTTCAAACGAAATTTAATACTCATTTATTTGTGCAATTGTTTCTCATTGAAGGACATAAATCTTGAGAAACTGAAAAAATATACAACATTCTTTGCATAGTTGAAGAGAATTTAGATTTTGGATTGACTCCAAGCATTGTGACTTGGTTACTGCAGTGTGCTGTTAACTTGTGATCAGCACCTCTACTTGTTAGCCCAAGCCAACCACAACACAAATTAAAGCCGGTAGCCTGGAGCTGAGTCTCAGACAAGGGTAGTTGCCTGTAGAGATGGGCCTCCATCAAAGTTGCCTAAGAGGTTTAATGCACACACGATGCTAGAGTCCCCAGAAGACTCTGACGTATCACTTACCTGATCTCAACAGAAGAGCATTTCCAGTGATTTCTGAAGATGATGCCTGTGTACATTTTATGTGGCATTCTCAAAACTGTTGTGCTGGATTGGAGATCTGGACTGTAAGTCTAAACCTCATCAACTTTCCAGACCTGTGATATCTCCTACATTCCTCCACGGTATCCCCTATTTCTTAGTTTCAGTAGTGTGTTGCAGTAGTTGCAGGAGAGAGTAGTTGCCGTGTCTCACTGCAGTTCACAGCCGGGGTTGTGGCATGTCCTGGAATTCAGCTCATGCAGGGGCCTGAGTACTGTAGCATATTCGATGAAAGCCAATGGTTTGAGTACAGAAGTCAGGGCTACCTGGGTTTTAATTTAACTTCTCACATGAACTCGCTGTGTGGCCTGAGCAAGACCTTAAGTCACTCCATGCGTCAGTTTACCATCTGGAAATTAGGATGCTAAATCTCATCTATCCACAGGGCTTTGCTACTGCTGTTACATCTAGAATCAGCTTTGAAAATGAAAGTGTCCTTATAATTCAGCACTTCAGATACCAAGTTTTTAGGTAATAGGTAGTATTATCATTTGAGTTCATGTCTTCTCCATTTTAAACCAGCTGATCCAATAAACATAGCATTCACCTTAAAATTCTCATAGAACTATAGAACACATTTCTCCTATTCTAACTATGAATAAATAATAGTAATTTGTATTACTCAAATAAAGCCATACTTGGTCCTTGATAAAAATCTCTTCCATCTTTGATCATTCCAGGAGAATTATTTTTGTGTGTTGTGCTAATACAAAATGACCTAATACTGCAAATTTTCAGCAGAGAGAGAGCAAAAAAGAGATTTCCCTTTGTTCTTCATTATACTAGTGTACCACAGTCTACTGTAGCTTGAGAATTCAGATCATTGATTTAAAACACCCCTGGGAAGAGAGCCACTAATAAAAGCCCATCCTGTAGGGATTTCTGATCTCCCAAGGAGACAGGCTGGCAAGTCAGTAACAGGAGGCATCCGTCATCCAGGTGTATGTGGCCAGATAAGGGCTTTGAGTGGATTTTGGATACTAAAAATTACAGCGAACTCTGAAGTGAAAAACATCCTTTAGGCTGTAAATCTTTCACTGTTCAGAATGAACAGTTCAGTTTCAGTGCTCAATTTCAAAGCTCACAAACCAGAAGAAACTTTGAGTCATTTTGTATGTATTAAGGCTATTTTGCTAATGTGGCAAAACACACCTTTAAATATAAAAGCAGTAGGGGTGGCTTAGATTCTGGAGCTTCTCATTGGAAAGAAATTTTGTCTTTTCAAATTTCGTTTTAGTGCCCCAGAGCTTGGAACTTTTGAAAGGCTGGGGAGACTGGAACAACCTGGGAGATGAGGTGACAGGAAAATAGCTCTCTTCAAATGAATGCTGCTGAGGACCACAGAAACCTCATCAGTTTTGTGAAGCATTCAGACTTGACATTATCTGATA
The DNA here is from genome assembly GCF_000699145.1 of Aptenodytes forsteri. Lineage (NCBI taxonomy): Eukaryota > Metazoa > Chordata > Aves > Sphenisciformes > Spheniscidae > Aptenodytes > Aptenodytes forsteri. The sequence goes on along the minus strand of NW_008795678.1, from coordinate 390,283 downwards.
AGTCACTGCTCCTTAAGAAATTCTTAACCAAGTCAGACTGTTCAAGTGTGTCCAACAGAGAAGAGTTTATCCTGGAGAGCTGTAGGGAAGGCTGTGAGAGAAGGATGTGCATAGAATCATAGAATAGTTTGGGTGGACCCTAGTTTAGGAAATGGTGGTTGATCTGCCTGTGCTGCCTCGTCTGCTGCTAATGTCCCCAGGAGTTTAGGCTGAGAGTTCCTGCTTCTGCATGAACAGTAGGAGCTGCCTGGGGAGGCTGCCAAGAGTGAAATGGATCCAGTTCCTTCGCCTCCTTCACTGGGGGGAATCTTAGTGCCCAACCCAAGGCCCTTCGTGTGAATGCAGTTTGAGGGATCAGCAAATGTGGTGGGTAAACCAGACACTATACCCTGTACATTAAAGTCATGCTCTCATGACATTAGCCTGATGCAATGCTGGAAGCTACTGCATAGCTGAGCATCAAGCTGCTTCACATCTCTGTCGTCTTCGTTCTCCTGGAAATCTGTCAAACCTCCCTTCATAGACTCTGAGCATCCCCATGCCACAAGTGTTTTCTGACTCCATAATCCTCCTTGTACAGGAAGGGAGAGAAATGGAGAGGTACTACATGAGCATCATGACCCACATGCCAAAAATGCTTCATGAATGTGACAGGTACAGGTGTAATAGACCATTTTTTGCATAGTTTTTCTTCTCCCCACTCTTCACCCCCCAATCTCTGCCAAAATTCTCTTTGATTACGTTCTGACTACATTTGTCCTCTGGTTTTGATTAAACATGCTTATTTCTCATACAGTCTCATTTTTTGACGTGGTTGTCTTTCAAGATTAAACAGCTGCTGCCTTACGTTCAGAAACCTGATTGGATTTCAGGGGAACAGAAATAATTCTTGTAGATGGCAAGTTAGTTAATTGCTTTGGACTCCTTAGGGATGAATGGTGTTCAGCTGTGGAATTGCAAGGTATTACTACTTTATAATAAAGAATGAATCATAGCCTTCTCCAAGTATTGCATATTGAATATTATCCATAGTCTGCCTTTTCATAAGAGAGTGTCCCCAGTACAGGAGTGTCAGTATACATAATGTGAGATTTCTTTCTTTACAACATGGTGATAAAGTTCCTAATGTTGATGCACTTGGGGTTTCTTAAAAGTATTTTGGTTCTTTGCTTTCAAACAATACATTTTTGCAGTACTAATGAACAGAGAAAGGCAGGTTATTAAAAATGATAGCATATAAAAGATCTTCATGCATAGTAATGGTAGCTGCACCCAAGAGATCATGTAAGTTCGCGTAGCTTCTGGCTTCTTAAGTTTGGCAAATCAAAGCCTCCAAATTTTTAAAAATCTTTTCACATATGCTTTCAAAATCCAACAAAAGAAACTGAACAGTCCCTTCAAATGTATAATGAGAATTGGATGGGAGAGCTATCCTAGAAATTTTCTATTTAATCCCAAATGTGAAGTGATAAAAGTAAATATTGTGTTGGGCTGAAACTCATTACACTTGCAACACTAAAAATCGAACCAGTGATATACCCAATTTTCTAAGCTGTCCTTTTATTAAACTTGCATAAATAGCATTGCTTCTGAAAATATTTTGTTAGAAATATCCAAGAATGGCAGGCTTACCTTTCAGTGTTTTCAGTTTCCTGTCCATCATTTAATCTGAACATCATCTGATGAGGATTTTTTCCCTGCAGATATATTATGTCATGCATTATTGTAACATGGCTGTATGGCTCCTGCAGGAAAGGATGATTCTATGTCTTTAATTTTTTTCTAAGGTGAATTCCTGTAAAAGGACAAAGCTTATATGCTGATGACATTGACTTCAATAGAAAAAGGAGAGTATTTTTAAAAAGTGCAGGAATCATCAGAATCAAGGAAATAATTCTCAGTAATTTTTTTTTCCCAGTGGCATGCTAGATTATAGATAGCTTTATTTTTCCTTTTAACTCAATTCTAATTTATCAGATGGTTCTTAAATGCGCAGTGTTTGCTCAAATGCAAGATGTTTATCTGGTAGAATTTCCACTTGTCCATTTACCAGTGGCCAAGCTTGCTTTATTTTTTTAAAATGGGAAGTGAGTTGTTAAGCTTTTTTTTCATTGTTAATAAGCCACTAGAAGAGGATGAGTGAAACATATATTTGCCATGATTGATATGATTTTAAAAAACATTTATAAGGCAGGTCTGTGTGACCTCAGTGCAAATAAGAGGAAGCAGATTCTCAGGAGCAAGAACTACCAAGTCTTCTGTCAACCATAAAAGATGCAAACTGAACACGACATGAGTCTTGTATTTTTTTCCCTAACACAAAGCTTATGTGCCTGTTCGCTAGAGGAAGGACCTATAGATGTGAGAAATTGTTCTGTCACTGGTCATCCAGAATTTTAGCCAGCAGACCAACTATTATGATGTAATTTATGTAGTGTGTAGTATTATCTATAAGAAATAAGCCTGAGATCCCCAATTTATCTGAAAATGATAGCTAAGAAGGACTCATAGATTGTTCATTATTGGGTATGTGGGATGTTTTTTAAAAAATAAATAAATGACTACAGTTTGATCTGTAAGTACATTCACCAGTGGCAAATACTGAATATTGATGAATTCCGTAACCTAAAAGTGAAAGATCTAATGAAGAATGAAGGGCTAGAAGTTAAAACCAAATGCAGTTTCTAACAGAAGAATTGATTAACCATTGGAACAAGCTGTCAAGGGCGGGAATAGATTCTTCACTTCTTAAAGACTGCAGATCATAACTGGATAACTCTCTGGAAATTCTGCTTTAGTGTAGTAAGGGGTCAATGCAGAAATAACTAGATTAAATTTTATGGCTTATGTTATGTAGGAGATCAGGCCAAATGACCTAATATTCCCTTTCAGCCTTAAGATCTCCAAGTCTATGTCAATCGTGGCTTGCAGTGAAAAGTCCAATTTCTCATCTCCATCCTTCAGCTTTTCAGCTGACTCAGTATTTATGAAGCATTACCTTATGCTCTTTTTAAGATTTTACCAGAAGAGGATGACTATGGATTTGACATGGAAGAAAAGAACAAAGCAATCGTGGTGAAGTCAGTTCGACGAGGGTCTTCTGCAGAGGTATGACCTGACATTCATAAATATGTTGGGTTTGGTACCTAAGAATATTTCAATGCTTTGAAAAGGTACAAAACCATCCTTTTAAGGTCTGTTTCATTTTAAAGGCAGCTAATAGAAAATTGGGTGTCTTCTACAGTTCTTGTGGTAATAAATTGTTTCTGTAAATTGCTAAATGTTTTGGCATCTTTGGGTGACTTGCTGAATATTTTTGATAAGTGATAGGACAGCAGTATCTCTGTGTGATGATAGCATACCTCAGGTTCATTAGCAACTTAAATTTGAGGAGGGAGGAAAAGTAACATTATTTTGGGATAGCAAAGATGTTCAATGAGAAACAGGTTTATTTGAGTGAAAGCTATATTTTTAGATTTGTATTTTTTCCTTAAAAAGCATGCACTCATTACTCTCCTTGGTATTTTTTAAGAGCTCTACAGAATATATTTGCTTTGTTTCTTTGAGGCACATAGATGGCCCAAATGTCATAGGATCTGAGTATTTCATAATCATTTGTTTATCCATACAAAACCCTTGAGTGGATAACACAATGTGATCCTCCATTTACAGAAATAAGGCACAGACAGGCTGAAAGTCTATTTTTTAAAAGCTATTTAGGTGCCTTCTAGCACCTATGAAGATAAGAGAGGACTAAATGGCTTGTCCAGGGTTTCACAGTAAATTGTGGCAGCACACAGACAGTACTTCTAATTAAAAGTCCAGGACAACCATTACAGAATTTTTTAACGTCCACATTCATTTGTTGGTCACTGCTTTAGGCTCCAGATAACTCCTGGATGACTCGCCCAATGCAAACAGCTGAAGTGGACAGGCTGATTTTAGCAAGTTGAGAGTGTCAAACGGGAAGGAATTCTGAACTGAAGTTTAATATTAGAATTAAATTATTTGAGTATTCCTGATTCTCGTTTGTTTTCTGGTCACCAGAGAAACCAATCCTATGCTCTACCTCATGCTCCAAATCAACATAGATTGGCCAAAAATTTTATTACTCTAAACCTCTGCTGTAAACCATTGCCTGACAGATAATCCTTCTGCTTCTTTGGCTGGATGCCTGTGGAATACCCTGCAAATCTGTTGTGTTTTAAGACAACAGAAGCACACAATTTTCTAAGGAATCTTTTTCTTGATCTTCCAAGACAAACTATCTGTGACCATAAGCCTGTCTTTTCAACTTGATCTTAAAATATTGCTCCAGAAAAGAACTAAATCTGCATCTCTCTGAACCAGAGGGCTGTCAGCTCATTCTGGAAAGACCTGAGGTCCGACAGTAATGCATTTCATTACATTCTTGGGCTTTTTTAATTGCTTTGTGATACTAGAAGGATATCCAGCATGTAGTTCTGTGTGGCTCAGCAGCTGTAGGCCATTTAGAGACCCTATGCCTGCTGTCACACTCTTTAGGGATAAAAATTAAGACATGCAGCTTTGCTTCACAATGCCTATCACAGTGTATTGCATTCATTAGGACTGTCAGACTTCAGGCCAGAATAAGATTCCAGGTTCACCAACTAAGTGGGAACAAATCTATTACTTGCGTGGATTTATTCAAGATTAACACAATCTGTTTGAGTTTGGGATTGTGATCTCTTTTTCCTAGCATACCTGGAAAAAAATCCTTATGGACAGGTTGTGGCGGCACAGAGCGTTGAACTTCATGCATGTGCAACAAGGGTCTTTGGGGTTTTTATCCAAAATCAGAGTTGCCAAGCATTGTTCTTTCTATTATTAGTGTCTTTTCTCTTCTCGAGATTTTTTAGAAACTGTTTTGTGAGCTGTTAGATCTGCCTATGCCAGAAGCAGTTCCCAAACTGTGTTTGAAAGTTGTTAAAAGAATTACTGGAACATCAAATTCCTGTACTGATAGGGTACCTGAACTGCAGTTTGGGAACTCTTCGCCTGACATCTGTGTTCAGCTTCTCAGTTTTGGCCCTTAGGTAGAATAGTGCCCTAGTGGGCACTGCTCATGCACTTGCTCTCCTGATCCTGGATGATGGGCAGCTCTCAGGCCGGGACTCTCGCCTGTGGGAATTGTCCCCCCATGCTCCTGGCAGCAGCTGCCTGTGACTATTAACGCTTGCTCAGCTCACCTAGACAGAGGGTCGCAACAAATCATATAGCAGTGGTTGGTTGATGTGGACTGTGGCACATCCCATGCCTGTTCCAAGTTCATGTGTCATCAGAAAGACCTTCAGAAAGTCAATGTCTCCTCAGTTTGTACCTTATCTTCCTTTCAAACCCAGCTCATCTGCAGGTTAATTGTAGCTGGGCTTATTCCCACAAGTTTTAATCCTGGAGCTGGTTTATGAATGATAGTCTATCAGAAGGAAGCAACAATGAAAATTATCCTTTTGGGAGGTGTGGTTGCTGTCTTACTCTGAACAGCCAACTGACAAGCAGCTGTCTAGTGTTTGAACAGAGCGTGTTCTACAAGCAGCCAGTTGGCCAATGGCCATGCAGATGAACAGCAAATAGCAAGCTGCTGGCATTTCAGAAAAAACAATGGCCCGGATCCAGACAACTGCATTGAGCTGTCATAAGGAGCATCCGTTATTCAGAAGCTCTGTGACACTGTAGGTCTTTACTCTTAAAGATACATGCTGTCTAATCTTCCTTAGCCTGGTTAGTTATATCCCAGTAGAGTAGCAGATTTTTATTTGAAAGTTGCTAGTTTGTAGGGTTTAATATGCGACTTTATACCTCATATGTTCATGGATTTGCTATGATTATGTGTGCAGGTATGTGTCCCGTATGCACAAGCAGTAAGTTAGGCATATAAAGAGGTCATCCACAGGTAGAATGATTGCAGGTATGCAAAGACTTTAGCTAAGCGCACATACATTAAGTGCATGAGCTACTTTGAGAAAATTAGGCCTAAAACATAATGACTTTAGAAATTTATATAATAATTTTTACTTTACAATAAACTCATCAGTATCAGTAAATGCAAATAGCGGAAACATTTCAATTGAATTATAAACCAAAGTTTGTCAAATTCTATCTTAAGTTAAAATCTCTATTGCTATTTATCCCTATTATCCATTTTAGAGATTATTTACAAAAAAAAGAAAGATGAAAAATGTTATTTCCAGGTACACAAGAGGATGTTGTCAAGTGATGAGAGCCTGAGAATTAAATCAAGGAGAGCACTTTGTAGTTTTTCCTTTTAATAGCTTTGATTTGAGGAAAAAAAGTACAAGTTTTTGTAGGTAAACTGATCTCTGACTTTCAGACCACAAAATATATTTAAGAAAAGTGAAGACATGCATAGACATAGTCAGCAGGGTTTTCCAGTCCTACGTTTCCAGATTCATTTTTGCAACAGGTCAGATTTCATATGTGGGAGTAGTACTGCTTAGACCTCCTTTTTCCAAGTCAAGAAATTTGTCAATGGATTCCAGGCAGAACAGGAAAAGAGTTTGTCACATTTAGAAGAAAGCCCAACTGCTGGATCTTGAAGTGATAGGAAGTAACTCTAACCTGGGAAGGGTTAATAATATATATTTTTTTTCTTTTTACTCCATTAAAGGGAATTTTATATTTCCTTGATATCCTAACACCTAGTTTAAGTGCTGCTATGTCACATTTTAACTGGTATAGATCATCAAGAGGTATGTTTAGAGTTATTGTCCAGTGGGCAGAATAAGGGATCTCGATTCTGTCATCAGATCTGTCTCTGAATTCCTGTGTGACCATGACCAAATAACTAAAGTTAAGTGCAAAAGCTAGGAATTAAAATTAAAATCTTGTGGCTTTTTAGGCTGATGAAGAGCCAGTAGTTCACTTAAAGCAGAGACAGGTTTTTACCACCACTTAAAAACAGGTTACATTTACTGATGTGACTGGGTATAGACTGGTTTTGCATGGCTAGTAGTTGAAAACTGTGGTTTTGGCTCCCTGTGCCTGAGCTGTAAGTTGTGAGAAGTCACACTTCTGTATCGCACTGGATATGGCAGCCAGTCTATTACAATCCCCTATATTTTAATCCCCTTTTTTTAACAGTCTCCTTTTTTAGTAGTCCCCTATTAAAAAAATTGTAGCAGAAAAGTACGAAGATATATCTGTTGCAAAGTAATGTGGCATATTTATACAGATATTGGTGAAATCTCTTTGTTTTCTCTAAATGCAGACAACTTTAAGGGTGACTGACAAATGATTTGATGAATCAACACTGTGTATACAGATTCCATATGACAATAATCCTAGGAACGTCTCTAAGTAGAGAACGGTTGAACTTGGAGCCTGAACTTTCAGAGATGCTGCCAATGATCCAAAGTTTTCTGCGGTGTTTGTTTTGTTTGCAGATGGCTGGCCTACAGACGGGAAGAAAAATCTATTCCATCAATGAGGACTTAATATTCCTACGCCCGTTTTCAGAAGTGGAAACCATCTTAAACCAGTCCTTCTGCTCACGAAGGCCACTTAGGCTTCTGGTAGCTACCAAATCAAAAGAGTAAGTGCCAAGATGAGCAGACAGAGAAGATTATCTAGAAATGTCAATTACTAAATATTTTTTCTACAATTTGTAGTGAAAACTCTACTGTAAACACTTTGCTATGCAGAAGCTGTTCAATAGGAAAACAAATAACATAAATGAAAAAGATACCAGAGTCACAGGTTTTCAGTGGTGAACCTTGTGCTTTTAGAACAAGTTAGGATATGTTCTCTTTATACTGCAGTTAACTTTTGGCTTCCTTGTGCACAAACAGAACTGAATCACAAGGATTGTCATTCTGTCTCAGGTGTGAAGCTTCTCAGATAAATATATGTCCAAAGGAAAGCAATTTCCACCCCATTAAAGCTTGGCTTATTTCTGGATGACTCTAACAACATCAGCCCTTACGGTTTTTCAGTCCATTATTGTGTCTTATGACGAGGCTTGGCCCTGTTAATGTCTTGTGCGTTATTAGATTCTATAATCCCAGAATTTGCCATAGAATTGAACGTCTCAATGAGCACTTGATACTAAATTCTAGTCCAGGATGTCTTGTCCAGTCTATTTTCTTTTTTAATGGAAAAGATCCTCAGCTGGTATAAGTCAGCAGAGCTGCACTGAAGTTTGCCTAGAAGTGAAAGGGAATAAAAATACCATAGAAAGTTTCTGTCATGTGTTATTCACTTAAAGATGTAATAAATTTGGAAGTGCCAAATTTTAATTAACAAAAAGAGTCTCTCATCTGCCTTGGAGAACGAAGGTGGAGTGGATGATTTCTTCAGGTCTATTTATTTGTTATTTATTTGTAAACTACGTGGGTGCTTTCTTTAATCGAAAACACAGTTGTGAATGCCAGGGAAAGATGCTGTTAGAACTGCCCAGAGCTCTGGCAGCCTAACTTAAAATGCTGCTTTCTCTTCTCCTTGATTTACCTGCAGGATTATTAAAATCCCAGATTGTCCTGAAGCACTTTGCTTTCAGATACGGGGAGCAGCACCACCATATGTTCATGCAGTAGGAAGAGGTAAGTAGAAAGGCTGTGGTATAGTTAGGCTTGGAGTACAGCTAAATATATACACGTGCATATAAAGTGTGCGTGTGTGTGTATACATCTCAATCAAGAAGGATCCAGGTTTCATTGTCAAACTTGTTCTAAACAAGTTCTGACAACTTATTTTAGTAACCGTAACGACTAGGAACCCCTGTCATAGAGGAGGATCGCGCTCGTATATAAAACCATAGAACAACGAGATAGTTCCTGCCTCAAAGTGCTTATAATCTAAATAGAGTCTAAGAAAATGGCATCATTATTATGAACTGAGTGTTGGGCCACTAATCCCATCAACACAAAACAAGGAATACCTTAATTCTACAGTAGAAGAAACTTGGCGATACTGCAATCCACAGTACTGTGGAAAGGCTCTTCAGAAAGCATTGTCACTTGAGCTCTTGCAAGCTAGAAATGCGCTTTCATAGTGATCCTAACCTTGTTTCTTCTAAGACTACTAAGATACAGCTGTACAGCCACAGGGAATAAAAATTTAAAACTGAAGTGGCTGAGAAAAAGTTGAGGTGTAATGCTGCCTGTTGCTTCCTCAGTATTTTTGCCTGTGGTCAGCCACAGTTTGGATCACTGCAGTTGTGAATGTGCTGTGGGATCAGCAGGTTGGTAGACAGATCGTGTTTCTTAATGGACATCACAAGGTATGGTATAAGACTTGAAGACTACTTCTCCCTTTACATTGGCTTATACTGCTATAAATTACCAATATAAGATAGAAGTGAACTGCTGTCCTTGTTCTTTTTAAAAGGGGAAAACACAGTTTGACAGAGATATTTACTACTTCCGTAACTGAAATGTGAAATGAGCTGCAAATAAAGAACAGCTCTAACCTTTATTTTGAGCAGAGGCAGAAAATACGACCTTTCAGACACGTACCACTTCCTTCCTTCAGAACAAATACATATATCCAAAGATGTGCAGTTAGTATACAGACAACAGGTAGCACGCAAATGCAACAAACGATGTTCTCAGGGAGACACATTTATTACACTCTTTCATAACAGCACCTATAACCACTTTTTAACAGTCTGAAGAGTGCAAACTGGAAGTGCCAGCTAGAAAGATTCTCCTTTTTCAGGGTTTTGCTAGCAAAGGACAAATTGCATTTGGAATATAACTGTATGAATTTTAAATGATGGTGCCTTAAAAAAGTTAATCACCTTAATTGTAGATTTCTAGGAGCTGGATTTGGCTCTGAGTCTTGTTCACGTGAATCTGGAATACATCCATTGAAGTTGGACATTGCACTCTAGACTTAAGTACATCATAGTCTTTTTCTTAGACCATGGCAAACTGCATAACATGCAAGTGTTCTGTATCTTTCAAGTGCAACAAGCTGAAACAAATATAACTTCACATTTAAGCAAGACCTCAGCTAATGTAATCATAAGGCTAGAAGAGCCATGTAAGAATCCCAAATGATTTCCCAGAGGAATTTCAGTTTCTAGCATGAATGCATTTAGGTCTAGGAGGTCTCTGTTTTTCCCAGCACTACTGAAAATGTGAAGGATAGATGCATGATGTTTTCCTTATACAACAAAGCTATGTTGTATTCATGACATGCATTCAACTAGCTTTTTCTTCTTACTCTTCTTAACCAGAAACCCTTTGCAAACTTTCCAATTTTCTCTTCCATAGTCAGGTGCCTTTACTGTCTAACTCCTCTCCTGTTGATTTTTCAGGTTCTGAGGCTGCAGCTGTGGGCCTTCATCCAGGGCAGTGTATTTTGAAAGTTAATGGGAATAATGCAACACATGGAAATTATATGGAAGTTCTGGAGCACTTTACAGCCTACAGGACCAGACAACAGGAAGCACTGGTATGAATACAAAACCTCAGAGGAAGTACATTAATTCCTGCCCTCCTTCTGTCCTCCCCTTCTTCTGTGCTTTTATGCTCACTAAATATTCAAAAAACCAACTTATATACATGTCTCTCTTGACTTAATTTACTCCCATGCCAAGGTCCTAGTAAAACTGAGGGAGCTAATTAGTTGCCTATAGTTGCAGAACATCTACAAATAAGATGTGCGCCAATTCATACACTGCATACAGTACTAAATATTATTAACTATTGCTAAAATTAGAAGTTCACCCAGATATTGATCTAGATTTTATATTCTCTGAAGTTCAGAGGAAAGCTGTGGGAATGTTGATATTTCAGCCAACTTAGAAGATATAAAATTGTTAGCTAGATTCACCTTTGTAGTCCAAACATATAGAGATCGGGCATTTTTACTGAGGTCATAGCTGAAGCCTGTATCTCTTGAAAGGGATTGTACCAGTGGGTCTACAGAACACATGAAGATGCTGAGGAGGACAGAGTTCAGCAAGCAGCGTCCACTGCATATCTGAATGGCAGTCATCCTGGCTCCAGCAAAGAAGACTCTTCACTGGAAGGAGGTGCAGAATTGGATCCCCTTCAAAATAGCCAACAGGAATCAGGTAAAGATTCTAATGGGGAAAGAAACCTAGGGAAGATTCAGGGGCTTCAGGAAGGAAAATTGCAGTAGAAATATAAAGTGTAATTATTATTGTAGAATATCTCTTGTCTTAGTAAAGCTTTATAATAGGATGAGGTCTGCCAGAGGAAGACCTCTGCAGTTTATTCAGGAGAAAAAAAAATTGAGAAAAATTGAGAAATCATACTCCTGTGACTCTCTGATCTTTACAAGAGAGCCAGTTTCTGGAATGAAAAGGCTCAGCATTTTAAGAATCATTTGGTAGCCCCTGCAAACCAGGAATTTATGGGCAGTATCAGCTAGAGAGGGAAGGTCTGCAAGTAACTCCAGCTAGAATAATCTGTTTTCCGTGATTTAAGATTAAAGATTAAGATTTTAAATTACTTTGATCTGGAGCAAGTTTTCAGAGCGTGTTACCACTGTGTCAGCAAAAGGTGTGGGTGTATTTCCTCCAACTTAGAAAAGTGTAACTCATAAAAAACGCTGCTTTACCTTCATGCTGAGAGCTTATTCGGAAAAGTAGATGTTAGGGGAGAATGCTGAAGCCAGATTCAATCCAAAGGACTGAGCCTGGACTCTCTGAATGCCATTGGCAACTTCTCCAGGAACAGATGTACATCTGTGTGAATCCCATCTAAGGTCTGGTGAGCCTGGTAATCTAATGGTCAAACAGTGCAGCTCCACAGTGGAACAGCTGGAGCCGTGCCCTGGTAGAGGCATGTGAGCAATTCTTTGGCAAATCTCAATCTGACTGTTAACAAGTCTGTTCTCTGGTGACAATAGTATTGCTGTGTGTAAAAAAATGTTATCTCCTCACCCCACCCCTGCCCTGCCATCTCAGTCTTATGACTGCACAGAAAATACATCTGGAGCATTTCCCAAAATTGGACAGAAAAGTGGCAGTCTTCCAGAGGGTCATTACAAACAAGACTCTGAGATTCACATACTTTACTTCCCTTTGAAAGCTTCTGCTGGGGTCTGTGTGTCTGAATGCTGAACAGAACTAAAAGTAGTGTCCTGTGCATGGATGTGTGCATGCACATATGGAAGAACATCAGAGTGTGGATTGGAGCATGTGGATTGTCTCAACCTGGTCCATCACTGTCTCCAGTAGCGGCCAACAGCAAATGTCTTCCTCAGAATATTCTCCCAGCCTCTAGCAGTACGTGGTTCAGAGACTCCTTGAGCCAAAGGTTGTGTCTTTGTGTCTTTGCATTTAATAATACCTCTCAACAGGTTTCTCTTCCCTATGCGTGCCTGTATTCATGTGTGCTGCCAAACACCTCTAATGACTTATTTTGGTTCCAGCCCAGAAACCACCACAGACCATCAGCTCTCCACTGATCATTGGTGAAGAAACACCTCTCATTAGCCTGACTGTGGATAACACCCACCTGGAGCATGGTGTGGTGTACGAATATGTCAGCAGCGCAGGAATCAAATCCTTTGTCCTGGAGAAAATTGTGGAACCAAAAGGTTGCTTCAATCTCACTGCAAAGGTACCAGAAAACATACATGGCCAGCTTCATTCCTAAACAGAACAGGGAAGCCAATAATATAGGCATTTCTCTGGTGTCTTGGCTCAACTCTTCGGATGAGGTAGCACATGGTCTTCTCAACCCTGCGGAGTTTCCTTCATTAGAAGGCACCAAGTTATAATAGCTCGTTTGGTATGAGCAAATCAGCAAATGCTTCCAGGATTTCAGCTGTTGAGGTAGAGGGAGGGGAGTCCTCAGCTGTAGAATTCTCGCTTTTATCTGTCTGGTAACATACTCTTTGCTGATACTCAAGATTAATCTTTTCAGGCAAGAATTTGCTTTACCTTGGAAGAAAATCAAGCAGCTTTTTGCCATCTGATAGGCTGGATTGGTCACTAAAGGAAGCAAGTAGAACTGCTGCTGTTGGAAAGCAGCAGTGCACTTAGTATTTTGGTCATCTATTACAATAGTGAGCTAATAGTAAATGTTTCTGTCACATCCCAGTAACATTATTGTTATGTCCTATGAAAGCATGCCAGACCGGGTAACTTTGACAGTGCACAGTGGATATTTTGATCCATTTCAGTTATTGTAAAAAATTTTGAGGAATGTTTTATGACTCTGGGGATTAGACATGATAGTGATTCCCAGGCGGTAATAAAGGCAACTTGGTCTGAGGGAAGCTTTATTCAACCATGACAACATGGGGGCTTTGCCACTTATTCAGTGGAAGAAAACTGTATTTTTCCTCACTGTCAAGTCTCATATCATTGACATCCTGTCTTTTTGTTTAGATTTTAGAGGCCTTTGCTACAGAGGACAATCACTTCATAAGGAATTGCAAAAGACTCATATCCCTAAGCAGTGCTGTGGCCACCATGCCCCAGTATGAATTCCGGCAAATCTGTGACACTAAGCTGGAAAGCATTAGCAGAAGGCTCACAAACTACCAAGAGGTACAACACTACTAGTTATTGGTGAAGTCTGAAGACAATACTTTGTTGTGGTAACTGGGTCTTAGTATTCTTTATTAAAGAATCCGAACTGCTTTAGAGGTGGGTGTCCTAGAGGCATGAAAACAGCTCTGCAAGTTATTGAAATAGCAAATTTTGAGGAAAAAGGACCTTATCTGTAAATCACTCCTTTCAGCTCGTCAGAGCTGTGGGTTATAACATATTATTGCAGCTTCATTTTCACCATATCAGTGAATAAATGACAACGGAATGATCAGTGTCTGATTTAACATGAACATAAGTATAGTGTATCATAGTGTAAACAAACCATGTGTGCTTTTTTGCGCGGTTACCTGAGCTGTTTGAAAAGAGAGTCCTAGAAGGTGTAGCTAATTGCTTTCATTTGTTGTTTTATGAGCTTTTTTTTAAATGTGTTATTCCAGCTGCAGCAGAAATCATATGATTCTGGAATAGGAGGCAGGAAGAAAAAAGGATTGTCTGTATTGCATCATAATTTTTTGCAAATGAAGTAGCACATGCTTGCTTTATTTCTCCCAGTTTGCAGATGAATTGAAAACAAAGGTGAGTCCAGCCTTCAAACAAGCCATCATGGAACCACATTCCCTCAACAGCATGGATTTCTGCCCCACCAACTGCCATGTTAACCTCATGGAGGTATCATACCCCAAAAACACTACCTCAGCAGGGAGGTCGTTCAGCATTCGCATTGGACGGAAGCCTTCTATTATTGGTCTTGATCCAGAACAAGGTGATAATTAACTTTCAAATCGTACTGATTTTATCTGCATAAAAAGTTGTGTCTTTCCACTGCTCAGCAGGGTCAAAATAAGTTCCAAAGAAACACAGTCTTGCCGGTACCCTTTTTTCTTACTTAAAATTTGACAGTAAAATGACAGCTTCCTTGTGTTGTAAAATAGTAATGCCTTTAAGCATAGAGAAGCTTCAGGTCAAATGTTTTTACTAGCTAAGCAGTGTGGTCATCTCATGATAATTAAGTGTCCTGGAGTATTGTTTGCACTTAGTAGAGGTGACTAAAAGAAAAGTGAATGGGGGCTAATAGTAGTGCTAGTGCTGTGAAGAAAGGCTACATTCAGGAGGAAAACATGAGTCAATCAGATTGTAGTGCTGTTTTCTTTTGTCATTACTAAATAAATTCCATGTGTTGGGGCTGAAAGTTTCTACTCTGTCAAGGGGATCTATTTTCTGATAAATAGCTGCTACATAGCATTTGTCCTATAACCTGATTATTTGAGTTCCAACATTTTTTCATCATGATCTCACCTAATATGCTTCTGATTCATTGTCTTGTGAAGGTCAGTGCAGGAATGTCTGGAAGAGACGCAGGGAAGTGTAGACTAACCAATCTTCTGAAGAATGGCATTGACTATTCAAAATGAGGTCAATAAAGAAGCCCTGCTCGCTTGAAGATATTAAAATTCCATAGTATTTTTAATGCGAGCTGAGGTGGTTAGCAAAGTACCATACCAAGACGTCAGCATTTTTAAAGGAAAAGGCATTTTATTTCTCTTCTGTAAGGACATAATCCTGTTTCTTTTTTATATATATATATGTGTGTGTGTGTGTAAATGTTTGCAAAGCTGGAATAATAACAAAGACCAACTCCTGAGAACCTGAATTCATTAACATTTCAACAAATGCTTTTAGATACTATCCATGTTGTCTGTATGAGTATATGTGTGGACACTTGCTGTCTTTCCTTCCATAATTTAACCTGTCTCTGGACTGCAGTAAATTCAAAACATCTAGTTGGCATGCCAGGAAAAAAACCCAAACCTTCTTTTTTTTTTTTTTTTTTTGAATGTTTTTGTCATAGATTGTAATTATATAAAATAATTCTATGAAATTTTATTTTTTCCTGTTAGAATTCCACCTATCCTAAACTATCATTATTGGGATGGAGTGGGGAAAGTCATGAGAGCCATACTAACTAGACCCTTCAATGTTTAGTAGGTACCTTAAATCCAGTCTCATATACTCAACATTGCATCACCACTATGGCTGCACCATCCTGGAGATGTCTGACCCCAGAAGATGGAGATCTTGATGGTAGCTTTGGCCAGCAGAATGGAGGAACAATTCAGGAAGAAAGGGGACTCAGTTTTCTGCTGAAACAGGAAGATCGGGAGATACAGGACTCATACTTGCACCTTTTTAACAAACTTGACATTGCAGTGAAGGAAATGAAGCAGTATGTCATTCAGATAAATAAGTGAGTAAAGAATCCCGTATGCACTGCAGAGAGCAATTCTGATAAAATGGAGGCATTAACCTCAGAAAACACATTGTGCCTGTCGACCCCAGCTGTCATACTCTTATGCTCACCTATTCACACGTGCACTTGCATTACAGCTCCTTGCTGGTTGTGTCAAACCTACTCCTGTGCAGATCCACCAATGTATATATTATTGCCCTTTGCTCCTAAAAGGCTACCTGAATTCAACAGTCACTGTTTTGCTTACTGTATATTCCAATATAAAAATCTATTTGGTGCCAACAGCAGTTTTGGAATTCCATATAGACAGAGTCCCTACCCTTGAGGTTTTGACTGTCATAAGGCAGACTAAGCAAAACTTGTGATTTCAGGCAGCTTTCTCTATGGCACCTATGTTTTCCTTTCCTCTTTTTGTCTAGTTCTTTTTCTCATCATGGGTCTCCTAGTAGTAGTAATGAAGGATTTGAGTAGTGCGTCTGTGTATTGTGCATAACTGGCAGGATTTTGGTAGCAGGGGCTGCAGGGGTGATCTGTGTGGGAGGAGGCCATAAGCTGCCCTAAGCTGTTCACAGCCACTTCCAGGAATCCCAGTAACAAAAAAGAACAGCCCATTGTACACCAAAACTTCAACTGACCGTAAAGCATGTGGAGCCTTGGCTCAAACATATTTAAGAAAGGCCGGTAGCTGCTGGGTAGAGCCAGCGAGCTGAGGCACTGCCTCACTCTCACTGAGGAGAAACCCAGCGCCTTGGATGGAGAAAGTGAGGACTTTGGCAAATTAAAAACAGAGCTCTTTCAGGTCACCGTGGTTACAGTGATTAAGCTGTACCTTATGGAGGTAGGGTACCTATGGAAACAGGACCTTTTGTGAAGGTCATTCATGGATTTCAATGAACCCCTTTCAGAGCTTGCAATTTTACATAGCTGTAGTCTATGTAAAATAGTGGCAAGGTTGCTTTTGATTTCACATAGCTGAATTCCAACCTTAGTCATTATACTTCATTTGTGAGACTACCCACCAGTCCCTGAGAGCTGTGCGTTTTACTTTTGCAGACTTTTGTCCACCATAACAGAACCTACAGAAGGTGGTGCCTGTGAGCCACCATCTACTGAGGAGACATCTCCACCTTCCCTGGGAACAGAGGAGAGTGATCCTGACAAAGCTGAGCATGGTGGAATCAAGAAGGTCTGTTTCAAAGTTTCTGAGGAGGACCAGGAAGACTCTGGGCATGACACAATGAGTTTCAGAGACTCGTACAGGTTAGTCTGAAGATTGTGCCACTTTTACCTTACTAATGTAATGTTTTGAAGCTCTAATCCAGGTGTGGATTCAACAAGCAGGAGGACCTTGTTTGTTTTTTTACCCCAAACCACACAATTGTCACATGAACTCTTGCTAAAATTACACTGTAGTACCTGCAGCTCTTCTCCTCATCTTTGTCTGTCTCATTTTCTCTCAATATGATAGTAGTAGATGACAAATCGATAGACCAGGATTCTTTTCTAGAGCAGATTATCGACTATTTACATACACCAGCAGGTACATCTTGCATGACTAAAATGGCCAGCAATCAATCTAAATTTTCCGAAGTGTGGTACATGTGCATGAACATGGTGCATTTCTCCATGGTTCACCAGAAGGACTTCATGTGATCTTAATCTGAACAGTGTCTGTGGAGTAACATCTATGAAAAGGAAGCAATCGAAGAGTACTAGATTGTAAGTCTTGACGCAAGTGTGCATCTGTTGCTGTGCCATGAGGATAACCACTCTTTGTGTGGCTCTGTGTTGAGTAGCGATGAATTGCCATGTGAGTCCTCCTAGCAGAGTGGAGGTCCAGATTTCCCCAAGGCATGTCTTCATTCCTGTTGCAAGTGTTTTCTCGGAGCTTTTGTGTTCCCAAGAATTATTCTATTCTTGGAGCTATGTGAACAGTTACATATCAAATAAGAAGCTGCTGCACTTACTTTATTTAACTACGACGTCTAGAATTCTCTATCTGGGCTGACGTTTGCCTGGTTCTGAACTGTGCTGCTCACATCACAACGAGCAGTATAGTAGTAGAAAGCACCAAAACCCAGCAGACCTGACAGACCTTCAGTGGACACTGGATTTTTGCTGATCTGTTGACACTCAGAACAATCTTAAGGTCTCCTGATGGGCTTTTCGATAGTTGTTGGAAGTCTCAGTTGAGGTTTTCCAGATAGACTACATCCAGCATCAGTCGTGGTGTCAGCTGTGCATCCCCTAAGTGAACACCGTAGGGTTTTTTTCTAAAGAAACAAACAGTAATTAAATATCTTACTCCATTAGTCCCTTGAAAATACCACCCTAGCCCTAACCCTCTTAAAGGTTAGAACTAGTTTTTCTAAGTTTGATTATTTGAAATAACGTTATTTTCCAGTCAGTCAATTATTCTGAATTCACTTAGTGAAGTATTCACTAGCTACAGTTACTTCATTACATTTACTACCATGGAGACACACAGCAAAAAACCTTTTCTCATAACAATGCCAAAATACCAACGCTTCTCGAAAATTGAATAAAATGAAATAAATAGGTCTCGTGTGACTTTCCCTTTCTATATCATATAGTTGGAAACTACAGAAGCTCGGCAGAGTTTGCAAACTGTTTGGTCTTAGTCGCTATTGTAAGGGAATATTTCCATTCAATTCTGCAAACAATTTTCCCAGAAGTCTACAACACTGAGAAACAGAAGTGGACATTGAGTTTTTTATTTTTAATGGGCCTTTGAAACCACAAATGCAAATGTTTATTCAGGTGTCTCAAAATCTTGTTTTTGGGACATGATTGCTGCTTCTCCAGGAATATTTGCTACGAAAGGAAATCTCACACACTCCAAATCTGTCTTTCTTGGGAGGAAACATTTGGAAACTCCGCTTCAGAAGAAATGGAACAACAAGTTGCAGTCATGTCTGACCATTGCAATTTTACATCCTTAATAGGCCATTTTTACATTTATAGTAGGGCCATAGGACTTTGCCTATACGAAGGAGTAAAGACACTTTACAGTGAGTTGGGAGGATTAGAGTAACCTGAATGAATGACGCATCTTTGAAACTTCCATGTTACAGGTCTGATTCTTGCTGTTGGTTTTGTACTAGTACAAGTAGTAATATGTTACATTCATGCAGAAATGACAGAATCTGACAACATCAGAACCCCCTTTACATTGGAAGGGGTCTCTGGAGCCCACATGGTCCAATCTCTCGCTCAGAACAGGTCCAACAAGATTGGTTGCTCAGGGTCTTGTCCAGTTGAACATTGAACGTCTCCAAGAACAGCAGATATGAAGTCAGTAAAGAAACAGAACCAGCACTCACAACGTTGAGATCTGTGGCATCTATTTATTGTGCTAGATTTATATCTGCACATCTACTCTGAAGCTTTTTTATTTAAAAGTGCTGTATTTCTTTCATTGTTAATAGGAATCCCATTTATGAACACACTTTTGTTTAAATGATTTCTGTAATTGAGGCTAATCTATTCTGGGTTACAAAGTGTCATCACAAACAGTCTCTGTGGGTCTGTCACTTGTTCCAAAATTCTACACGTAAACATACGATGAGAAAGATTATTCTGTCTTGTCTTTATTAGACAGAGGCAGAGAATTAATCATATATTACAGATAATACTTATTCAAGGGGGAATAAAAGGTATTTTGGTGGGTTTTGATCTCAAAAAACTACTGAGGAGCTACAAAAATAACCAAATTACAGATAAGAAAATATCTTGTTTGCATTAGCCATGCTTCTTTCTCCGGGATCATTTGGAGGTGTTTTGAACCCAAATTTCAATAGGGTTCATACTGCAGAGTAGTTCCCGTAAGTATTAATCTTCTTCAGAAAAAATAGGTTTCTTTGATAATAGGTTTAACAAAGGACAGGCAAGAACCCTGATTAGGGTTCTTTCAATTGGTCTTACATTTTTCTCTCATCTCAGTCTAAAATTAAAACAGAGGAAGAGACAATATGGAGTTTTGTAGGCTTTGTTTTGGGCTTTACCATTAAAAACAGCGTCACCTAATTAGAGGGGGACAGACTGAGATCCATAGCCTTTTTGATTACTTTTATTAAGTTATAATTAGTGTAAAGTGAACTTTAAACAGAGGAGATTCATACTAGAATTTTCCAGGTGTGTATGAGCCAACATTGGTGTGAAGCCAACTGTAGTGACTCCTCTGCTTCCTGAGATAGTTTTAGGATCTGCAGTGCCTGATTCTCCGATGGTATAGATTCCTTACATTTCCTCTCCCATCTCCAATATCTGTGCTACTGCAGCTTCAATATAGGCTGGAGTTGGATGCTGTAATATCCTGAGAATTGGTAACAAATGTTGAGTTTAGTGGAGATTCAATCTCACAGATTTTAATTATTTCTCCCCTACTCGATGCTCATAGAGCATGTTTAATGATGCGATCCAGATGAGGTCCGTGGTGGGAAGTCCGTTTTCATTATTTATAGGATCCAGGTGATACATTAAGCATTGAGTGGTCACTACAAATGGAAAAAGACATCCTCTTACAGTGCCAGCCCTAGAGGCCTTGCTTAATGGTTGTTCTGCATGTAATTAGTTTTTCTTCTGTATATGCGTAACAGAATTAGTTTTGGGGATTGCAGTGTTGTTAAAACCAGAATGATGGTATATCAGAGACTGGGTTTAAGGACAGCTTTTTTCAATCACCTTCTTTGCTTTTCTTTCTAGTGAATGTAACAGTAACCGGGACTCAGTGTTGTCGTACACCAGTGTACGGAGTAATAGCTCTTACTTGGGCAGTGATGAGATGGGATCAGGTGAGTATATGCATAGGTTACATACATGTTTCTCATACCAGACCCCTTAGCAGAGCTGATAAGTCTTTGCTGATTATAAGCACTTGCATATTTAAGTTGCAAATGTGGTTTCTTCAAAACTAATCACAAGAACATAAAGATAGAGAATTGTTCTTTTTCTAATGAACCACAGTAAATTTGGAATATGGAAGAGCTATTAGGCAGGGATAAGCTGCTTTAGTTATTGGACCTTTGCATTATATGAAAAATCACGAGTATTTTGATCTATGAATTAGAGATAAAGCAGCAATCATTTTTCACCCACTCCAGTGTGAAGGTGTGCTTGTGTCATCTGTGGCCTCATCACAGATTACGTTTGTAAGACAGTTAAAAGCTTTTCATCTTTCCTTTATTAGGAGATGAGCTTCCCAATGATATGAGGATTCCTTTAGACAAGCAAGACAAACTTCATGGCTGTCTGGAACATCTTTTTAACCAGGTCTGTAAAGCATTACTATAACACAGAATCACTTTCTCTTTATCAATGTCAATACAAGAAATTGGAAGTATCAAATTGTTTAATGAAAGCATATTTTGAGGGAAGGCAAACTGTCAAGATTTTGGGGTACAGTGCAAGCAAGTATATTATGGGACAGGGAATCAACTTTGTCAACATTCAAGTTGCCTTGTGTGATTTAAGCAAGGTTGACCTGCCTTAGCTCAGGCATTAGACTAAGGGGAAAAAAGCTTTCATGAAAAAAAGGAAAAGGTGAACAAAATTCTAATACCTTGTATGATCTAAATGGATCATATTTACAGATCTCAGGAGGGTCCTTGCAAGTTTAGCCAACAGATGTCTTTATAGAGGTATAGCACCAGAGAATTGTTTTGTATTATCTTTTATCTCATCAGCATGTAGATCGTCATTGTGCAAAATGCTGTATTCAATATGAGAGACTCTTGAGGCCAGTTCATGGTTAAAAAGTCTTAATGCTATTTGTCAACGAGAAATCATTCCAAAATACAAATAGTGTAATGGCTTTTGCTTTTTCCCACAAGAGTTCTGTTCAGATTTTTTTCTGCAAGTCTTAGTAACACTGATTGAAAACATTCCAATTGTAGGTTGATGCAATCAATGCACTTCTAAAAGGACCAGTAATAACTAAGGCCTTTGAAGAAACCAAGCACTTTCCAATGGACCACAGTTTGCAAGGTAAAGAAGAAGGTTGATTGTATTTAATAATGTGATTTCCTAGGACTTAAGAGCTTAACATGAATGCACATACACTATACGGCCACACAGAGTTACTTAACTATGCAGTCTACCCAGTCATACATTAAAGGCAGGTACCGTGTCTGACCGTTGAAATTTTGCATCCTTAAAAGGTCATTTTCATGTGCATTCCTTCTGAATCACACAGAACACTTTTCTGTTATATGCCGTTGAATCCTCACAGCTCCTTCACAAGTCTCCAAATCTATCCTTTGGTGTGAACACAGATATGTATCTCAAAAGGTACAAGGTAGAGATAGGTCAGATACAAG
Source organism: Aptenodytes forsteri (assembly GCF_000699145.1). Lineage (NCBI taxonomy): Eukaryota > Metazoa > Chordata > Aves > Sphenisciformes > Spheniscidae > Aptenodytes > Aptenodytes forsteri. Next base: position 368,181 of record NW_008795678.1, on the reverse strand, counting down.
GTAAATGGGCTCTCTGATAAGCTGATGAGGGGCTGACCGCTGTAGATCTGAAGCACCAAAAGGTTCTGCCTGAGTTTGCTTAATGACTTATTCTGCTTTTCTTCAGATGGATAATTGCCAGAGTAAACTCATCCTCACATGACACTTATTTTGAAAACTGATTCCCGTAGAGAGCAAACAAATGATACCGTGTTTTCTTTTTCCTCAGGGAGCATGATGAGACTTTGGTCTTAATGGTTTTGGGGCCCAGGATGTGGTTTCTTCTCTCACTGAAATACACAGGACTTTATTTTCTGAACATTTGCTGCATTTCCTTTCCCACTTGAAATCTGAAATGTTTCCTACTATTCCTACTATACTTCAGGTGCTGTAGTCACGCTCCAACCTTTGACAAGCTCTATTTTTAAGTTACAGCAGCAAACTCTAGAAGAGAGCTTTTTCTGCTTCTTTTTCCTGGCTCCAGAAATAACTCCTATGAAGTTCTGTTACATGAACTCATCTCTACACGTTCACATTTATGTAGAATATCTGTTAGTCTTTCCATGCACTGTTTGAATGAAGTGAAGAAATAACAGACACCCTGTGTTCACTTCCGTTATTTTATTTTGCTTAAACAGAGTCTCATTTATTAAAAGTAGATTAATTACACTGAGAGAGTCTTTTAGTTAACTGAAGTTGACTGAAGATCCCACATTCATCACACTAACAGACAAGCCCTGCTTACATTCAGCTGGAATCCTGCACCAAAGTGTCTGTTTTATAGCTACGTAGACACCTTTCAGTGATGGATGTAAATTTGAATGCTATCCTGTTTCTGTTCATGAGCAGTTATTTGGCACAGTTTTTCTGTGTTTCTCTGTCTGCTTATGCATTTCATCACCAACAATGGGGTATTTGGCTTAGCTACATAGCTAAGTCATGGAGGATAAATCTCCCCTCTGTAATTAAATAATTAGCTTCCATCAGGTGAAAGAAAGCAGAATATTTCATAACTTCTCATCAGTATTATGGGATGTGACAACTGCAGCCAAAAAGTTGATCTGATTCTGCACAGCCAGAGACTCTAGATCTACCCGATATAGCTGCCTGCACCTTATTAAAGGCAGAGAAAACAGAAGGGAATTCTGTGCTTTGTGAGTAGTGTAGAGCTCCCTTCGCGGTGCATGTCACCCATGTACATAACTTTTAGTCCACAGTCCTGAAAACAATGCTAGGAGACTGCTGATCATGAGATTATAGGAATAGTCTTTTTTTCCTTCTGTATTAGATCTACTTAAGAACCTTTTTCATTCACAGTTGTTGCTATTGATACTGTATCTCTGCTTTCATCTGTATACACATTATAACTCATAAGCCGCTCTCACCTATGTAGCATTTCCTTAATGGCTAACAAACTTCATTTTGTCTAGAATTTAAACAGAAGGAAGAAACCACAGTTAGGTGCCGGAATAATATTCAAGCCAGCGTTCAAGAAGATCCATGGAACCTTCCATTGCGCATCAAGAACCTTGTTGAAATCATACAAAAACATGTGGAAGGTCTGTAGATAAGGAAAAGTTTATCGGCTTCGGGGAGAAAAGATCTTGATCTAATCAAGTCTAGCAGTTCACTTTATCATTTTATCTCAATTTGTAATAAGGCTGTACTGGGCTCTAGAGAAGAACAGGTAAAACAGGTTATTGTTTGCAGAGTCCCAGTGCTGTATGGTAAAATCTGACCTGTGCAGCAATTCCAAAGAACTTTCTCTCCCTGATTTCACCAGCGCATTCAGACAGAATGGTATCAGACTGATCTATTTCCCTGTGCTTTTTTTAACCCTTTTAGAAAATGGAGGGAGATGCTTGATATATTCCAAAATGAAATGAATGCTAATCAGACACTACAACATCCTAAACTATTGCAGTCTGGTTGAACTGGAACAGGAGCTGAATCTGTTGTTTACAGACCAGTGCAAAGCACTGGACAGAAATCACCTCCTTAGGGATTCATCTACATGTGCAATTTGTTTCCAATAATTCATGGTAGTTAACAGAGCATTTAGCCTGTAAAATTCTTTGATTTACACCTTGTTTCTTTTTCAGTTGTTAACATGTCTGTGTGAGTAAGGACTACTAGAGTAAATAGAAATGGCCACGCAGGGGCCAGGGATTGTGGGGAATGAGGAGACTGTTAACCAAATGCAATCAAATCTACCTTGGTATCATGTTGACTAGAGCATTCCTTTTCTTCACTGTTTTAGATGGGAAGAATCAGCTGCTTTTGGCCTTGTTAAAATGCACAGGTATGGGATTTTGATTTGTTGCAAAACAACATCGTATGTACAGAAGTCCCTAACACTTAGAGTTTTATGTGCATGCACGTGCATACATCAGAATGTTATGTTTTTCCTTAGCATTTAGGTTTTTCCCTGGCATTTTATGCTAACATTTCTCATGCTCTGCATCTAGGGCAACTTTCCATGCATCTGACATCTGTTCTTCAGTTTACATTATTTCAGTTCACTGTAGGCTGCTTGTGTTACCTGGCTGATCGCTGATGTTTCACAAGCACTGTTTTTCTTTTTACTGTCTTCATTTTTTCCTTTGCACAATCCTCCTTCCCAGATGGCCTTTACTGTTTCCTGCTGTGGTGAGAACATGCAGCAAAAATGAGACCTATTGCACAACTTTCTGTGAGACCATGGACTCTGTCATCTTTCCAAACAGAGCAGACGTGTTAGGAGTTAGGATTGTGTATACTGAGATTACAGCCAGGAGCAGACTAAGAACCTAAATGTGCAGGTAGCACCTAAATACACTGTGGACATTATTAATCTGTTACCATGCACAAAACACTGTGCTCGCAGATCAAGGGACAGGCCTTTCCCAGGAGTGAATGTGCAGTCTTTTTGTAATTGAAACACCTACTTGGTTTACTTTTGTTTGAAAATGAGATAATAAATAATTGGAATAGGCTGTCATTATTTCACTGTGCCAGACTTGATTCTCAAGTCTTCATAGAATGAAGATGAGAGATTTGTATGGCTCTAAGTCACCTCTCAGCTCCTGCCAGGGCTGGTCCATGAGTCTGTCCAAACCAGCCTGTGGCACCAGCCTAGTGTCCATAAAGGCTGTTTTTACTGTTAGCAGATATAACGACTCCCTAAGTCTCTACCTGTCCCCCATCTCCTGCAGCATTTCCATGAACATCCTCTGGAACGAATGGAGGAGCAGATGGCACTGAACTGGCTATGGCAGCTTTATGGCACCAGGGATTCCCTTGCCTTGAGGGCAGTCCTAAGCTCTCTTTGCCTTACTTCCAGCAGTACAGAGGTGTACTGCTAGGATTGGTTGCCCTGAAGTTGAGAATGTGGCCCAGGGCCTGGAGTGTATTAGTCGGTCTATTGTGTTCAGCGCTTTATAAAAATAATCCAGATCTTCAGAGCCTCTGGGTGATGTCTTTAGCTTCTTTCTCTGGGGAACACTGCCTTGACAATGCGAGACTGCTGTACTGCAGTGCCTGCTGGAGGAGCCCAGGGTGCCTGGGAAGTAGCTCTTCACTTATTCATGTGCCTCTTTGGCCTGCAATCCCCTTAAGTGTGACGGGGTTGATTTGACCAGCATGTGGCTGCCTGGCAGGCAGACTGGAAGCAAAGTTAACACAGGGGAAATTCTCCCAGGAAACATAAACCAATTGGTACCCTATGGGCAGGCCCAGTTAATGTATTAAGCATATGGGAAGCCCAGAAAATACAGATGGGTGGGGGAAAATGAATCTCTAATAGCCCAGGAGAGAAGTAATGGCAGAGACCTCCTTTCAAGAATTCTCTTGCTTCTGTAAACATAAAAAGAAGGGAATCGGTCCAGATATGGCACTAAGGAGTTACAGCTCTTCCCAGTCAGAAGAATGAGCATGCAGATGGCAGAGGTAGTAATAAACAATCAAGTGGACTAGAAAATTTTTGAACGTGCATGTGCTCCAGCTATGCTGTCTTTATCTATACACCCAGGTCACACAGCAAGAAGAGGTTATCTGTTAAGTCTGTGCAAAGCTACCGCAGAAGCCAAATGTCATGCACGCACACACACACACACGCAAACTGCTTCTTTGGCAGTGAGATTAAAGACATGTATACTCATGACTTCTTTATGCTTCTCTCCCCTTTTCTGGCAGATACTGAGCTACAGCTGAGACGTGATTCCATCTTCTGTCAGTCCCTTGTGGCTGCTATTTGCACCTTTTCAGAGCAGTTACTGGCTGCTCTCAACTATCGATACAACAACAATGGGGAATACGAAGAGAGCAGCAGAGACGCCAGCAGAAAATGGCTGGAACAGATAGCAGCCACTGGTGTTTTGCTAAACTACCAGTCTCTTCTCTCCCCCAGTGTGGTAAGATGAAGAGTTGTGGCACCCTTGGGTCTGCCCACACTTGCCTGTATGCTTCTCTGCCACTCACAGCACAGCCAGAGCCCTTCATCCTAGCAGCATGTTTAGACTGTCACTACAGCAACCTCTGGAGATTCCCGCTGCTGACAACCATGTGCCAATATTCCATATCCCATCATTTTCATCTCCTCACAAATACTGGGCCCACTGTCACGCTAGAACACTATAGGAATTCACACACTCCAAATAGTGCCTTCGTATTTGGAGAAATGCTGCTGCATTTAGGGAGGTTTTACTGCTCAGTTGTTGGTGACGCATGTGTGGCCTGCCATCTTCTGGTGAAAACACACATTTCAACAAAGAGGTGAGAAAGTTCTGAGTATTTCAAGAGTTCGGACAACATGAAAATCTAGGCTTTTGTTCATACACTGGACACTTTTATAGAATAGATAGACTGCAGTCTCTCTCTCACTTCTGTGGTGCTGGTGTTTGAGGCACCATGTCTAAGGAGGAGAGGAGCTGGTCTTGCATAGTTCATCTGCACCTAATGAACAGGTAAGCCACAGCTACAGTAGATAAGCTACTGCAACTGTAAAAATGTTAAGAAAAAAGGACCATAAAAAAGATAAGTTGCTCTGACACTATAGAGAAGCGACTTTTTTGGGGACTTTGTAAACACTGTAGATTGAGTGTGTTGGTTTTTTTAAATAAGATCCAAACTATATCTGTATGTAATTATTTCTTCACATTGCATGGAAAGTATGGACATTTATTTCACAGTAACTGATAGGCTGCTTCACATTTTGTATGTAATTATTTCTTCACATTGCATGGAAAGTATGGACATTTATTTCACAGTAACTGATAGGCTGTTCTTCACATTTGTAGGTGTAGAGTAAAGTTTGGAGAAAGAGATCCCTTCAAACTTACTCAGTCCTTAAACCTCTCTACTCTCTGTGAATCACATCAAATGACATCTAAGCAAAGGGTAGCTAAACCCGTATCACAAAGTTAAAGAGTCATTAGTAATTACCTGGCTGGGATGGAGTTAATGGAAAGCTCCACACTCTGCTCTAGGTCTCCTCAACCAAAGCATTCCCATAACAACTATACCTTCCTGCCATTGATCTCTTTCTGACAGATTATAACCTATTTATATCTGTTTCTTTGCTCTACAGAAGGAGGAGCGTACCATGCTGGAAGACATCCAGGTCACTCTGACTGAACTGGACAAAGTTGCCTTCTATTTCAAGCAGCTGGATGAAAGTCTTGTAGCAAGTGAGTATTCTCTGTTTCTTTGAAGCTCTTTTTTTCTTGTTTGTTTTATGGGTTAATATCTTCCATGATTATAAATCTAACAGACCATGTCAGACCTGGAGAGCACTGAGCAGCTTCTCTGAAGCACTGTTGCATTCCCTCAGCTTCCACTGCAAACACACAGCATAAAAAGCAGGACTGACATCGTGGGGTGCTGGTGGCATGTTCTGTGATTTGTAACTATGGTCTGTGCCAGTGTACCTTACCTGTGTGATTTCACACACAGGAAGATATGTCAGATGATGAGCAGTTCCTGACAGATGTCTGTAATTCACCACATTACCTAAAGTAGAAGGACTGTCCCTCCCCAGCTTTTCTGTGTCCCACCCTGCCAGATCGCTCTCCGTGTTTACTGACTATGAGATGCCATGAAACAAGATGGGATTTTAATTATTAACCATGTTTATTGTATTAGCATCAAATGTCATGCTAGGTCATGCTAACTGTGTATCTTTTTAAGTATAGTATTTCAGAGCCTGCATTCTCTCAATAAAGGCTCTCCCTTATTCATCTAATGGTGGAGATGTGAAATGTCATTAGATAATCTAACAAACTCAGATAGCAATGGTATCCTGCTGTGGTAAAGCAGCAAGCGTTTTATCTTTATTTCTCCAGATACTCATGTCTTCTACCACATTGAAGGAAGTCGTCAGGCCTTGAAGGTTATCTTTTATCTTGACAGCTACTACTTCTCCAAACTGCCTTCTCGGTTTCAGAACGGGGGAAGCTTGAAACTGCACACGGTGCTCTTTACAAAAGGTGTCTGTAAAAAGCTTTCTTGAGAAAAATAAGCTAACTGATGATGTTGAAAGAGTCAAAATAAAGAATGACCATGAAGCTCTTAACATAATGCAGCTGAGAACTACAGACATATTTAAGAAGCAGATGTTTCTATTCTAGGAAGACCTGGGGAGTGCTAGATTTTAGAGTAAGACACAGTCATGAGAACAAGATATGCCTGTTTGGGGCTTTTTTATGCATTCTTGTAAAGGCCATAGAGATATTATATTGGACTACATGGACAATCTGATCTAGTATGGTATCAGGAGATGTTCCCAGGCTATAGAGAAGTGTTTTTAAAAGCATACACCATGACAGAATCATCTGGGCTGGAAATTGACTTGATAAGCAAATATTCACACCAAGATACAATTCAGGACATTTCCTTCAAGGGGATAATAATGGAGAGTAATTGCTGTTAGACAGAACTGCTTTCTGTGAAGCTCACCTTTATGATACTACCACTATATTCCCATACTGGGAAATGCGTTAAATTTATGCAGTAACAGAATCAGCCTTGACATGATCCAACAGTCATTTGCTGAGCAGTGAGATGATATAGAGATAAATAAATAAATGAATAAAAAGAAAACTAATAACATAGGTTTAGTAAAATGTTTTCTTCTTCAGCTCTGGAGAGTATGGAGGGGCAATCACAACCAGCTGGCTCACCTCTAGAAGAACTTCCACAGCAAATTAATGGTATTTCACTTGAAAAAGTGCAGCAATACTACCGTAAGCTCAGGTATTTCATGCTTCTCCTTTTCCTTAAAAGACATTGAAAAGAGTGCTCCTTGCTAAGGACCTTAAAATTTAACAAAAAAGAGATTCCGTTTCTGATGGTTTCTTGTACAAATGTGGGGTTTGGAGATCCTTATTGTGTGGGAAACTTGTTAATTTTCTTCCCATAGTTAAGCTCATTCTGAAGTAGTGCACTGTACAGGATGAAATTCCCATCTAATTTGACTTCAGAATTTTGTGCAGAGCTAAAATTGCATAAAAAAGGGGATTTGGAATATTTTAGTATAGACTGTAAATTACTGCAATCAAAATGGTTCAATAAGAAAGCAGATCTTGAAGTACAAGATTTTTAGCATAGCCTTCTCAGATGTTTTATACAAGATAGTATACTTACATGTGCTTGAAATGAGACACACCAACTAATGTAGTCCTTGCTGGCCTTTTTGCAGGACATTTTACCTAGAGAGATCAAACTTGCCCACTGATTCCAATACTACTGCAGTGAAGATTGACCAGGTATTGTTATTGTGTTTATTTCTACAATAAATTCTCTCATAGAAATATTATCCTACATCTCTAAAATCCCAGTCGTGGGATACCTGTATGGCAGACCTGTACAAACCCAAACACCATTTAAAAAATGTTCCCTACCCTAAAGAAGCCATCTGAATTTCTCTGAAGCTTGGCTACAGTTCTTTTGTTTGGAAGAACATGGGCAGAACTGGGGTAGACGCAAACCCCTTAACTTAGGCACTAATAAGACTCCATATCACCCTGACTGCCCCTGCTAAATATGGTATCTGATGTTAGACAGAGTGAATTAATTTTCCTCTTCCACAGATGCATGAAAATGAACAAACGTTCAAATTGCGAGTTATGCTTTGTTCACAGTTACAGAAGAAAACAACAGGATCTCGTGTAAAGGCAGGCTGTCTAACTGGGGCGGGTGACGTGAATATATGCATGTAAGGCATTAAATACTGCTGCAGGGAAGACAAAATCAGAGGCTATCTTTGCAATTGTAATATACATTGTAAACAATCTATGTGATTTGTGATAACTGAAAAAAATTGCCCCAAGCCTAAGTAATTGTTTGTATTTTTCCACTTCCAAAGTTCATATGTATTCTAAATAGTTGTTACTGTGTGGCCGTTACTCTTGTGTAGATTATTGTGCTTAGAGATAAGATAAAGAATTGTAAATGTCTTTATAACGGAAGGTGTAAGTATGCCACTGATGCATTTTTTTATTGCTTTGTTTAGCTTATTCGCCCCATTAATGCAATGGATGAGCTTTGCAGGCTGATGAAGTCTTTCATTAATACAAAACCAACCCAGTCAGGATATTCTAGCAGTAACACATCAGGAGCTGGCCTGCTACCCATATCCTCTGAGCTCTGTTATCGACTTGGAGCCTGTCAGATTACTATGTGCGGCACTGGGATGCAGAGGTGAGATTTAAGAAACCTATATGTTACCGGTGTGATGAGAACTTTTGTCCTTTCTAGAGATTTGAGCAGTATATTTGGTTCTGTTCAAAGCAATAGAAAGGTAGATCATAAGGGACTATAATAAGGACCTAAATCTACTGCCATCTTTATTTTAGGGTAGGTTGTGACTTTTAATACTTTTGTTAATAATTAGTATTGACACACAAACTTTTTTATGTTTCAGTGCATCAACCAATGCAACTGACTGAGTGATCTCATTGCATATAACTTTCAGGCAATGTTGTCTTCCATCACACACTGAAAATGTAGGAAGTTGCTTAAAAATAGCTTTAGAATCTTGGTGTGTGCAAGCATTGATTCTAAACACACCACTGTTCTTCCAGTGTCTCAAAACCATTGAGTAAAGAAAAGATTCATTTGTGAATAACTTTATATAAATCAGTGCAGAAGAGCAGTGAAACATAGCCTTGTAGTAATGATGCTGGAGACTCAAACAATTGCAGTATCTAGGTGTAACGAGACTGGAAATGCCGGACTGGGGTCATTTTAGAGTTTTGTAAGTAAAAAAATGAAAAAAGTAAATATAAGAACACTAGCTAACACAAGTCATCCTTAACAGGTAAGTGTCCTGTAGATACCTATTTATACATTTTTAAATATGATCTGTGATTTTAATATCTCTTGTTCCCATGTTCAGAAGTACATTGAGTGTGTCCCTGGAGCAAGCAGCCATACTGGCTCGAAGTCATGGACTTTTGCCCAAGTGTATCATGCAAGCTACAGACATCATGCGAAAGCAAGTAGGTATTTGGATGTGTGTCTGCTACGTGCCACCATTTTCATTCCAGTAACATCACTGTGCAAACACCAATTTATTTCAGTGTGGCACTGTATTTTGTGCACTACAAAACCATATAGCCGAAGTGCCATTAATGTCTGAATAGCTACACATATATTTGACAGGAGCAAATTAACTTTTGCACGTACAGCCATTACAGCAATTAAAATATATCCCTAAGCGTACATTATTTAAAGTGTGTGCCGTGATGGTTAGAAAGTAGACGCTATCCAGTATATTTAAGACAATTTCTGTATATAAAAACCCCAAGTCTCAATCACAGTGTTAAATAGTAGAAATCCCCTAGTGCTAGATAGCAGTGCTCGTAAAGTGCTTTGGGACTAATTCCATCTTTTAAGTAAACACAGATGACTAATGTATCCACCCAATGGATTCCAAATCTTCTAAAAGTAGTTAATGGATTCTCAGATAGAAACCATACTCCCATTATAATATTTTCCCCTAAGGATCAGATGCTTTATCGATACTGTCAGTACTATAAATTCTCTGTTTCCTTAGGGACCAAGGGTTGAAATCTCTGCCAAGAATCTGAAAGTGATGGACCAAATGCCACAGTGTGCACCTCGGTAGGTTATTATGTGTCATGCATTTTATCTGAGTGCTGGTTTTATGTTTCTGTAACAATTGTGGAGTTCCTGTTATAACCAAAGATCTCCTTAGCAGCAACAGTGGAAAAAAGAAAAAATTCCTGTTCTTCTTTCTCACTGTACTAAACTAAGTGCACTGTAGATTAATCAGCTTTGCTGCTTACAATTTGCAGATCATTAACTTCAAAGGTTTCTGCATTTTCTGAATACAACACAACTGATCAGAGAGGAGGGTCTTTTTTGGACTGTTGCTGTGAGTTGGCAAAGCTAGTGATTGACAGCCCTCTGTGGAATGCTTAGAAAGAAGAATTCCTAAATGGCAAATCTGACTGCAGATATGCAAAGATAATTCATAGGCTAATACCATTGCGTGCTTAGGAGAGCTTGACTGTTTAGTTATGGCAGAGCAGGTTTAAGAGCAAGCACTTCAAGTCAGAGTAACCATACAGTAATGCAGCTCTAAGGAAGATCAGTTGCCCAGGGTTAGGTATGTTTTGTCTAGAAGACAACTTTGAAAAGCACTGTACATTTGTGAATCCTACTGCACCTAACGGGAGCTAGAGATGTTCATCATCTCTCTCTACAGGATAAGAATACCTTTATTTTTAAGGGAAGTATCTCTTTTTGGTCAATTTCCTCCCATTTCATATATCCGAGAGAAGAGAATATTCTTTAATAAACTGTAACACAGCATTTTCCCACAATGGTAGTAACAAATAGGTATGATTTAGATGACAATATATACAGAATCAGTCTGTACAAGTATCAGAGAAGCTTCTGATTCTACTCTTGTTGGCATTGTTTACATGAAGGAAAACAGTTCCGGCATGCAGGAATCAGCATCAGAAAAGATCCAGGAAAGTCTGTGCCATCCCTTCAGATAGAGCGGGTGTATTTGCTAGTGCTAGAGTCCTCCAAAGAACATATTCATTCAGTGTCAAGAAGACTTCCTTAAGACACTGGTATCTTATTCACCCATTAAGACTTCTGAGTTAGTCTAAACAAGCCCCGCCTCTTCCCCCCCATCTGCTCTGCAAAATTAGCAGTTTATAGGAAATTATTTTAAACTTTAGAGACTGTGATGATGCTTACCGTAACAGTCTGGCCTTGGTTTATTTTCTCAGAGACCTTAAAAAGAACAATATTTCGCATTTAGAACCTTATCCTTCTGTTGGATTGTAATTGCTATTTCAAAAAGGAATAAAGTAATAGTCTGTGTTGGCTCCTGTACCATGTCCCCAGTGTCATACATCAGCGTTTTAGCAGCATTATTAATGGCTGTACATTACTTTAGTTCCATTTTTATGACCATAACAGCATGCTATGTTCAAAAAGAAACAGCTTTACAAACAAATCATAAGATGAGGCATTTCTCTTCTTTCGTATACTCTCTAAATCACAATGACAAATTCCAGGACTTGGATTATTTCAGGGCAATAAAGCTCAGATACATGTGTTCCTACTGGGTTCCATCATCATCATGTGAAATAAAACTGAGCAAAGTTAAAAGGAGATCTGGTGAATTAATGTTAATTATCAGGGTTATATTTCCTATCATTGAGGTTTGTCAAACTCTGTAGTAGCAGTCTTGAAAGAGAAGTTATAAAAGACTCGAGTTTATTCAAATGTAAAGTAGAAAAAGCCAAGAAAAAGCTACCATAAACAGTCATATATGAATGACAGTCACGATGCGCTTAGGTTTAACCACTGGTCTCAATTTGCTAATCTTGCGATTCACAGAATTTCTGTGAAAACACGATTACTGATTTTAAAGTTTGTTCTACCATGTCAACAAGCACATATGTTCTTTTATCCGTTTGGTATCCCAGTCTGTATGAGGGGTGAACTCTTTCGTTCAGGAAAAATGCTGGACTGAGTTTAAAACAAAAGAAATAGAGAGAAGGGACTGTTGAAGACCCAAATTGGGCCGAAGTTAAAAGGGAGTGGTGGAAAGTCTCAAATAGTATTTAAACAATGATTGTAAATACTTTAGTTAATAAATCACTAGTGGCACTTCTAATCTTGCAATTATTAAAATTAAAAATAATGGTATTCTTGATATTGGATTACCTCTAAAGCTTGCAGAATGATAAAGGAGAAGTTGACTCTCATATACTATGCCAATAACTTTATGTTATCATCCTTATGACGAGATAATACTGTACTCTTCATCTGCCTTAAAGACTCTATAGGTTGTGCCAGCCACCTACAGATGGGGATTTGTAGAAGTGAGAGAGGTACCTACATTGCAGCATTGTTAAAGCATTCAGCTATGAGCAGCCCTGTCTGAGGACCGATGCTAACTGAAACTGATGGCGCTGAATCAAGAGAGGAAGAGATATAGCTCTGGTTGAGTAGGAGATGAACCTGCTGGACCCAGGCACCAAGAATCTGCCTTCGAACTCCTGCAGCACGTGCAGGGATTCCTGTATTTCTTTGACTTCTTGAAGAAATTCTTGAAACAAACACCATAGAGCTAAGATGGATGTTACTGCCATTTGCTAGATGCCTGGAAAAGTGACAATTATATTTCAAGAAAGCGCAGTTTTACTGGTGACTCGTTTGTGCTGCCACCTAAAAGTTGTGGACTTCAAGATACGGATTGGTTAAGAAAATCTAGAACGACGCATATCTCTCTCCCTGTACTGCATCTGGCATCCATTTAATTGCCAGCATAGTTTTGGTCAGCGTCCTTGAGCAGTAGCTTCATAAACACCACTTTTTCATGAACTGACCTGCACTTTTGAACAACGAATAGCACAATCTATGGTTTATTCAAACATGAACATAACAAATTTCTTCTGGAGTAATTTTCCACTTCAGCCCAGTGAGAACCAATCTCTCTATGCTGCAGAGTATACATTCCATAATACTTCTTAACATTACTTCATTTTACTTACTGTAGCTTTCAGGTTTTTGATTAACTCTTTTTACTAATGCCCTATTATGTACTCTGGAAATACAGTACTATTTAAGAGAAGAGATTGGGAGTGAAGGATTTTAAAGGAAACTTTACAAAGGAAAAATACGGTCTTATAATCTGATTATTTGAACAGATGTAGTTTTTAAAACAGGTCAGAAGAACTATACTTATTTATGTGGAGTGGAATATGTGTTTTCGATCATGTTATTATATATACAAGATTTTAAAAAAAAATATATTGTTTAAAATGGGACCAATATGCTGGCAATTACACAGCTACTCCCAGTTTACTGAAAAAAAAAATCTACATTATTTAAAATCTTTCAATATTTAAGTAGCCTTTAATACAGTTATTAAGATGTATTAGGGATGCTTTTAAGTTAAAAGAAAAAGGAATCATGTATATAATGTACTTTATTTTTTCTTGTTTGAAAAATTGTTCTCCATTCTGTCAGTATTATCCTAAGCGCAGTAATTTTTTCCAAATTACTGGCTGAAACTAATTGAAACATGTCAGCAGTCTCAGGACAAAAATAATGTTCTTTTGGAGTGAGTGCCTTAATATGACCACCCGTCCCTAACGAATTTCAATTGTAGCAGGTGTCAGCAGAAGAGTTTATAGAAAACTTACCATTCCTCTGTTTCTCCACAGCCTCGTTTAAAACAGTTCATAGTCAGGAGATCCAGAAGCGCTTTGCAGTGATGTATATTCTAGAAAATAAAGGTTTGGGGTTTTTATTTGTGACGTTGTTTGGTTTTTAGCTGGCTTAATTTCATTTTATTAACATCCAAACCAACTCAAAAACTAAAATTAGACTTCTTCCATTTGGATATGAAGGTCTCTTAAATTTTTTTAATCTACACTTCAACAGAAAATGGCTTATGACAAGTTTGGGGATGCAGATTGTTCTGAACCTTGTTTCTTAATTTTTTGATTTTTTTTTTTTTCTTCACACTCAGACTGAGATGATTTTGGGGAAGGAACGTGTTTTGTTTAATCTCTTACATCTGTTTCCTCTGACCTACAGCAACCTGTTGCAGGGAACTAGGACAACCCGTCAATCGCCAGCTGTCAGATACAGGGGGTTGTTACCGAGTATCCATTTTGTACTGCAGCCAGATGAGCAGATCATTACTTCAATGCACTTTTTGTTAATTTTGGAAGAGTTACTCTTGCCATTTGCTGTTTGAAGAAGAAATGGATGTTTCTTTACTGAATCCTCAACTGAAAATGTACTTAGTATTATAAGAACTGTAGGAACACCCAGAAATAAAAAGAACACATAGGCCAAGATCCTTGCCTTGTCTACATCAGCTCTGTTCAGCGGAACTGCAGCAATTTACACAGCCTGGTGAGGATCCTGGCCCACACTTACGCAGTCACTGTAAACGTTAAAGATGCATAGAAGAGTATCTAAGGGCATTTACACTGTGCACTGTTTTACATTGAAATGTATATGTTATTCTCATTGAAAACGTGATAGAAGTTTTTATTATTAAAAGTTGGTTTATATTATAAGGAAAGAAGGTATGATCTTATTTTTCTGTTATACCCTTTAGCTCCTTAGCTCTAAGTTCTGCCGAACAGTTTAGGTTCTGATATTTGTATGGAGTGATGAGGAGTCAGAAGTTTAAACTGTAAGGGAAAAGTCATTTTTGATATCGGCTCAAACTGGCAGTGTAGAGCTAAACTCTTCCTGTTTGTGCAGTGTTGGCTACAGGTGTGGTTTCATGGCAGAATTCCTATTAAAGTTGAAAAAAAACCAAAACTGTTTTGATCCTGTAAAATTGCAAGGTTTTAATCCAGTGCTGGAAAAAACAGGTTCAAATGGAAAGTAAGAGGGCAATGCACAAGCCAACCTGCAAGTAAAGAGAGTAGATCAGGTCTGCAGAATTTCCATGGCTAAAAGCAAAGTAAGAATCAGGCCTGCCACAACCGAGCAAGCACAGATTTCATAGATCTGAAGCATCTGATACACTGGAAGTGTGGAAAATATGGAAAACACAGTCTAGATGGAGAAAATGGAAACTAGCAGCATGATGATGAGGTGTGTAAGCAGCTGGCTAAAGGGAAGAAGGCAACACTGAAAAGAAAGTGAGGGTTGGGTGGCAGCTGCAAGTGGAATTTCTTATGTATCAGTCTTGTAACTGAATTTGCTTAGCATTTTCATTAATTGCTGAAGCACAGATGCTACAAGGCTGGGGTTAATTGTAAATTGGGAGGCACTAATCTAGAGAAGGATCAGGGTACACACAAAATACAACCCTGGAAGACTTTGAACACTGAAGGGGATGAAATGAATGGGATGAAATTTTACAGTACAAATATTAGCTCATGCACTTGAAGATTAAAGAAAGTATTTTGCTATATTTCTTGTTAATTGATAATTAAAGGACCTTGGTTATAGAGTTTGTCACAAGATGACTCAGATGCAATTTGATAGAATCATGCAAGCTCAGCCTGCACTAGGAGACAAATTTCCAGTTGGGATGGAGAGGTATTCAAGCCACTGTGCAGAGGCCAAATAATTAAGTGAAATTGCAGTAGCTAGATGTTGAGGAAAGCTACCAAAGTGGTATCAATAAAATGGATACAATTCTGCAAGATAAGACCAGGAGAGCTTGATTTATTTAGCCTAAGACACAAGTATAACTGATGTCTTTAATAACGAGAAAGGTAAAGACAATTCCATCTAAACATAAATACAGCCACAAGGAGAAAAAGGATTACAAGCAATCAGGGGTAACTATTGGCTGAAATTTGTTCTGGACCCTAGAAACTCTTTTTTCCCAATCAGGCTCTGACAAAAAAAAAAACAACACTTTTGCAAAGGGGCTTGTAAAAGACAAAGCAGTGGTGCCTAGAGTTGCAGGAGAGCCTCTCGGAGTGGGACAAGGCGGGCCGTGCCAGTCCAGCCCCATTTGACTGCAGAAGCTGTATTTGGCTATGACAGGAGGTAGTGTGAACAGTCCCTGCTTTGTCTGATTTTCTCTGTGGCATTTGCAAAGGTGTAAACTGCTTTTCAAATCCGGGCCTTGGCTATCTGTCAGCATTAGACATTTTCATATTCCAGTATTCATTTACAGACTGAAATACTGGGATTTTTAGATGAGAAACCACAGATTTAGACAAATCTACATCTCATTTCCATTTAGAATAAAAAACATTGAAAAGAAAAATCCACCTGGATTACGGCAAATCCTTTTTCCTCTGTTATATGTTCTTATCAGCAAATAGTGCTATTTTGGGAATATTTTGGCACTAGTTATTTCATGGTTCTAAAGTGATTTGAAGATGTAAAACACTAAGACCTAACAATCAGAATTTCGAAGTAAAAATAATTTGAAACACTCCTACTTCCGTAACAGCGTATACAGTATTTCATCTGTCATAACACTTGGCGTTAGAAATGTCCGACACAGCTTCTAAGCACCTGGTCATTGTTCATTGGTAAAAGGGAAAAAAAACCCCACCAAACAAAAACCCTAACCCAACAAAGGGCTCATGAAACCAGCTTATTCACAACAGCACATAGCACATATACTTACTGATATGATATCATTGATTAATCAAATTACCCAGTACAATTTGTATCTAAAACTAGTATTTGTGTAGCACCAGGGTGTTCAAATATAAAGTTCAAATTTGCCATTCAGAGAAGCCTGCAGTAGCTGTTCATCTTAACAGGGAAGAAAAGCCTTCAAACAGCAAAAGGTATTTTTCCCGCTTTTTAGAATGAGAGTGCCGGCTTTGATTAGCACCAAGAAACCATTGTCGTGCCGTTGGGTTCTGATCCTTCTGTTCCTTCCTATGCAAAAATCATTTCTGTTTCGTGTTAAGTAACATAGTGCAATAGCAGTTTTGATGGTACTGTGGCAGCATCACTGCACTACATCGCTAAAGGAGACTTTGTTTAATATATACTGAAAAAATTCTAGTGTCCTTAAGACATGAATTTCCGAGCGCTCAGTCTCACCATGCCCAACTTCCTTTTCTATACTGAGCAATTCACTTTTCTTCCCTGCTGCAGTTTGGGGAGGGAACTGGGGAGCTATTTTCTTACCACTGGTATTGTGAAGATTCAAAGGAGAAAAATTGTAAACTGCTTTGAAAACTGACAGTGCTTTACATATATAACTAGTTCTAATGACTTAAAAACAGGAAACTAGATGGAGAAAAAGGATAAACGTCACAAAGACACATACAAAAATCTCTGCTTTTAAATTCCCATAAATATCTTAATTGAAAGCACTTGGTATAAAGAAAGATGACAGTATATTTTTGATGTACTTGCTCTGCCCCATTTCAGGATTCAGAAGTACTATGCATTAATACAATCAAGGAACCTAATTTAACATATCTGTTTTCATCAGGGAAGGAGAATAAACTCATATTTATGTGTGAAGTTTCTTCAGACTCCCTTATCTTCAGCAGTTCCTACTCCTTGATTTGAAGAATATCAGAATTCAGAACATAAGTAAATGTTAGGTGAATAGTACTTTAAAAATATGGTCTTGGCAAGAGGATATTCAATTTGGATTTCAGAGTAGCACCTTTTAGTTTGTAAAAAAATTGATAAGCCTTTTATCACAGAGTTTGGCATGAGGATAATACTGTTTATTCAAGGTCCTTTTAATTGCCAGAAGCAGGCTCTGATGCACTGTTGCAATCAAGTGCACCAGAAGAAAGATGTGTCAGTACCTGGACCCCAATCAGCTGAATGGGTTACGCCTTTGTATTCTGAAGCCTACACTGGCTTCAGTGCTGAATTAAAGATGAAGGACCTGATTATCTTAGAACAATAGGTTTGCTTTTTGTAGTTAACCTTTCACAGACATTTCTAGATGAGTTAAGACCACAAGATGAAAATCACTGCACTAGTACAATGCCTTAGAACAAACAAATAACTCACTGAAGAGGACAGAGGACTTTTGAAAGGCCTTTATTTTTGCCCTTTTTACAAAGGGTAGAAATGGCCACAGTAGTCTGGCCATAGGTTAGGCCAAATTTAAAAGGCTCTTAAAGGTTGATTGATGATCAGGTATAGGAGCTCAAGTAAGATTGCTATAGCATTACTGCATTTACAGCTCATTTTGCACCTAAGATCAATTACCTCATCTGGGCAGGGGGGCAATTCTGAAATGACACAAGTTGTATAGTATGGTTTTGCATGAAACAGAACTTTTCATGGTTTTAGGAAAATGTTCCAGAGATGATATTTTTATATCAGCTTATAGGATTAACATTTTCAAATGTTTTGTAAAAAGAAAAAATGTACAGAATATTTGAGAGGGTTTTTCCAGTTAAGTTTGAGGGACTCTAGTGTACTAGTAGTGTTATATTTTTCTTTATGTTTCTGTATTTTTAACTAAGCACGTGTATCCTCCATTAAGATAAAATTCTTAATATAATTTGTTCAACTTTCTGTGTTGTATCGTCTAATCCATGTTGTCATTTTAGCATTACTGACCTGTGTGGGTGCTCTGTGTCTGTATGCTGTATGCTCTGTGTCTGTCAGAGTTGAAGTCAAGCCATTCAGAAAACACTGCCCAGATGGTCATAACGATGCGTCTTCTATCAGACAGGATTCAGAGCACTCCTCTTGGGTTTGGAAGGTTGAAAGGTATCTGAACAGGAGACATTTCTATTGGGTTATTAAAAATACCTGGGCTATCGCTTTAAGCAGAACCTTTTGAACTTCGAGAAGATTGAGAAAGTAAAAAAAAAAACCCTGTATTTGATGGTCAAGTCCTTTTTTGTTTTGTGGGACAAGGGACAATTAAAAGAGCTCTTTCCTGCTGTGTGCAAACTGCATCCTGTCTTTATAGGGCATGAACTAAAGAACGAGATCTACTTCCCCTCCTCTGCAAGAAGAAAGACAAAAACCGGAGCCAGGAAAATGCATTGTTGCCTTCGATTCCCCCAACTGTGCATCTAAAATTTCCCTTGACCCTGAAACTGAGACAGGTCCTGAGTTTTCCCTCAGGGTATTAAACTCAGCTTTTTATGTTCTGACACTTACTCAGAATACCAAAATTGGCTACAACATTTATTTCCATGGTGTATGTGTTGCATCAAGTGCACGGCAATCTGGCAGTTAGAATGAGGAAGTTCTAGACAGCCAGCCAGACTTACCCAGTCACCTTACTCTACTCATAAATGCCTCTTGCCTTTGATGATACACTCAGCTTGTCAGTGGTCTCAGCTGCCTTTAAAATGGGAACTTTTCATTTTCCTGTCTATCCAGGGGCTTACATATGGGGAGACTTTCTGTTCACTGAAGGAATCAACGACAGAGATCAAATCTGCACACCTGAAAGTGTTCCATAGGTTTCCAAGAAAGAAGAGAATAACGTAAGAGTTAAATCCCTTCATCCGTGCCTCTGATCAAGATACTATGATTTGGGCTTCCTTGTCTTTGTAGCAATAGAGAGAAACATGTCAAAGGAAAGAGTCAAGAACAGCTTTGTTTGTGGCTTCCTGTGTGGTGAAAGCTGAACGTCTGTTTTGTCCCATTATTGCAGGTTGAGATATGTTAGGTTTTGGTTCTTAGCCAAAAATCACACCATCAAATTCCCTAACTCCTCAAAGTCTAGTAGCCTGAACATTATTATAAGGCAAAGACAAGTCTCTAGTTTTTAGCAGTGGTTTAATTTCCACTTCACTTGCAAGAAATGTAAAGAGGTGCTACTGGTTCAGCAGCTCCTGAACCAGAGATCTGTTTCAGCCTCAGAAGAGTTGACTGTATGACACCGGGACAGAAACCAAAGAGAAACAAACTGAGCCAACATGCCATAGATAGTAGCAACAATGGGCTACTCCCCAAGCAATATTTTATGCTGGAGAAAATGACAGAAATCAGAGAATGAGGCCATTGGTGCATGTCTCCCCTCTCTCACTAACAAGTTATGCAGAGCTGTGTGGTCACGCCTCAAGTTTTAGGAGATACTATTCTGTTTCAGAGGCTACTTCCCCTACATAGGAGGAAGAGGAAAATCAGAAAAATAAGGTAAATAGGCATAAGGAATTCAAATTAAGAAACAGAGACCTCAACTAGTAAGCTTTCCTTCTGAGGGTAATGCATATCATGAAAGGGACATTGAAGAATTCTTACAGATCATTAAGATCCCTAGCCCAATGTTTCTCAACCCACCAAGAGCCCAACATTTCCCACTTACTTACTTTATCAGCATCGGTTTTCATAAAGTTCCTGTCCTTTTCACTGGTGAATTTGACTGGCTTTCTTTCCAGCCTGCTGTCTCCTTTGATCCTAATCACCCAGGCAATCAGCTAGTCACTAGAAAAGGAATTAGCTGCTTGCTTATTGGAAATCAATTGAGATGTCTGCATTGTTTTCATTTTCCTGTTCAGGCGAGGTGAGGGGCAGGGACTGTGACTGTGCCAGTTCTTTGCCTTGGAGTCTTAACAGGATGTTCAATAGCCTGGACTCATAAGCTGTCTTGAGCAAAGAAGATAGCACCAGGGAATCTTCAAATGAGAACTTGTACAAGTACTCACAGTACTAACCCCATCCATGGCTTACATAGAAGTGACATGAAGTAAAATTCTGCCGCCTTAGAACAATAGGGCAAGAGAGTAAGTAATCCCCGTTCAGAGCAATAGGAACTATTTTTAGAAGGTCCCTGACAACTCTTTTTCCTTGTACAGCTACCAATAACAGTGGCTCACCCAGGGGCATGCTGCTGCTGCTGTTGAGGGTGCCAAGGGGCAATGCTGAAGAGCTGCTGACAAACTCTGCGTGCTGCGCTTGCTGTCTGCTCTCAGCTCACCAGCTGCTGTGATCATCTGCAGGCAGACAGCTGCACACCAACCAGACCAGGACCAGGGCACCCCAGAGACCATCTGCTTGCAAACTTTCCCTATAGGGAGAACTAGACTTTAAATCTGCCAGGATAGGGGCTGCCTACCTCCCACAGGCACGAATATACAGGAGGAAATTTTGGGAGGAAGAAAGAGTACTTAGCCTTTTGCCCAGTCTCCACCTGGGCACTACATTATGCTAGGCAGTTTTTTTTGCTACAGCTGACATATGGCCTTAATCTTCAGTGTTATTTCCAACCTTTTTTGTTGTTGTTATTGTTGTCCTGTGCTCATTAAAAGGCTGGGAGTACTCTTCAGTGATTAACTGGTTTCATCTTACAGGTAGCTTTCTATTAAAATAAATGTCTGTCTCATATGGATTGTTCTGTTTTACACTGACAATTTAACTAATACATCATGATTTCCCCCCGTTAAGCAGCAAATAACAGTTACTCCAGGCTTATCATTGGTATCTACACAGCTTCAATAAATTACCTCCCGCCTTCCCCCCCGCCTTTCAGGCCATTACATTTATGCAGAGAAAGGTGATGTTTGGGCAATGTGTTTGCTGCACTGAACATCTCAGTTTCTAGTTTCAGTTGTGTTCTCTTTATCCCAAGGTCTAGCGAATGGCTGACAGCATTTTGAGTCAGTACAAAATAATACCTTCTCTATGGAGCAAAAAGAACAAAGATTACCTTTTTGCTGGTTTTCCTCACAATTTAAATGATACCTTGTCAAAACTGTAGTTCTGTTGATTTTTCAATTGCAGAAGCTGTGTCCAGTTCTGCCTGTGATTAAGATGGATTCTCTGAGGAGCAAAAAGATGAGAAGGGTGAAACTGATAAGTGTAAAAATGTAGGCTGAACAGGAAATGTTCCTAAAAGTATAAGTGATAAAATGATAGTACAATCCCTTAGGTGGAGTCCTGGTCACCTGGGACTTACAAAGCACACAATTTGAGTGAGCAAAATTGAGCTATTGAATTAGCTGCAGGAACAAGGGGTAAAACCCATGGGTTGTACTAGTCAGTATGTTACGTGATGGTTATAATAATCCCATTGGGGCTTAAGATCTACTATCAGAAAAATTACTGATATAGTAATGTAATTTTTCTTAATATATCATATAGGACTGCTTAGCCATTGGGTTAAACTCTTTACAGTTACATATCAAAAAGGCAGTCCTTTACCAAAGGAATTTAGAGTCCAAAAGTTTGTCAAGTTTTTGGAGGGTGTTGGTATTCTCCCCAGTTCCTAACAAAGGAGGCTAGCTAGTGTAGACAAGCTAGACAAAAAAAAACCAACAAAACCAGTTCTATAGTTGTAAGGCTATACATTCCAGGACCAAATCCTGAACAAATTGCTCAGATTCTCTATCTATTTCCAACTTGATTGAAAAGAAGGCAATAAACCTCCTGATTCTTACACTTCTAAATGGACCTAAACTGTTCCCTATCCTGTTCCAGTTTGTCTCCATAAAGCCATTTGCTTTAGGATACTTTTTCTTCAGCTTTCTCTCCTATTGCCGGTAAGTAAAGGTAGTTAGCAGCTCCCTGGCTAGCGTGAATAGCAAAGAGTTACAGCTACTTTTCCAGTCAACCTGGAGAAGCTGGAGTGCCGCTAAATAGGGCTGCTTTTTCTAAGAAGTCAAAGCTCCCCTGGAGCTCTTTAACAATCCCTTCTGGTAGTCATGATTCACCGTTTGAAAAATACTTCTCCATGCCAAAATAATGACTCATTTTGCAAAATGTCAATTAATGCCCTGCAGAGTCTGCAAAAAAATAGGTCTGTTTTTAATGAACTAGGATTAAAATTAGTAATTAATGTTTGAATCAAGTGATTATTTTCTTGATCCTGCTTAAAATTAAATTTGGTTATAAGCACTTTGAAGGCAATGAGCAAGGAATCATTATTATTTAATCAGCTTTAAATTACTTACATAATTACTTACATGAGTGACGTATTTTCATCTGGAGATAATTAAAAATAATTAGTATGGCTTTATCACAGTTTTAATGTGCAAAA
Organism: Aptenodytes forsteri; assembly: GCF_000699145.1. Classification (NCBI taxonomy): domain Eukaryota; kingdom Metazoa; phylum Chordata; class Aves; order Sphenisciformes; family Spheniscidae; genus Aptenodytes; species Aptenodytes forsteri. Next base: position 345,308 of record NW_008795678.1, on the reverse strand, counting down.
ATCAAATTCATATTATTAGTGGTGCTTGAATACTTGCTTTTTTGATGGAATTTATCTGCAAATTATTGCACAGAAGTTAATGAAGCTATCACATGAATGCATTGCTTGGAAAGAGTAATTTGGAAAGGATGCATCATTTAGCTCTGATCCCACATGAACTCAGCTCTATTTTATTTTTCAGGGAGTTTTATTAAAGTTTTCTGAATTAAAAAACAATTTTATAGCCAGTACAACACATAGTGTGTCTTCAAATGTAGGTTCCATAAATTCAGTGGACTCACAATGCTATAGAGTGTCTATAACCCAAACCCAGCAACAACTGACAGATTTGAGTATATAAATCAAACCAAACAAAAGTTTAACTTTTTAAACAGTGTGGACCAAACATTCACCTAATTGTTGCCTATCTATATACTATTTCACAAATTATCATGCATTCTCTTACTAATAGCATATCATCAGTTCAACTGTCTAAAAGACTTTAGTTAAATAGGAAGGCAAGATTAGGAAAATAGTTGAAGTATTTTTACCTTTTAAAGCAATCTAACTTTAAAATGCAATTTAATTGCCTTTTAAAGCAGTTTAACAGATGGAGATAAAAAGGAGGAGCCAGTATAATGTTATTAGCCAGAAGTGCTTTATGGACCACATGTATTAATATTTCTCATAAGAGAATTACACTAGGGTTTTGAGAGGCAGTCTAGACCATGGCTGTGGTTCACTTATTTTTATGAAGAGGAGATAATTACAAAGTTCAGAACAGAAGTTTGCCAACTGTTCAGGATCTTTGGGGTTTTCACACCTACTTCTTATAACAATCAATCCTTATTTACCAAGATATTCCTCTAGCTTTGGCAGTTAGTGAGTGCCTCAGATGAATCTTTTGCTACCAGCTAGTCAACATAAAGCTATATTTACTGGTGATCTCATATTTCATCCTCTGTTATGTGTCTTCTTGACCACACTACTCTTACCAACGGTGCTGCTGTTATGCCCACCTCTGACATTTTGCTGCAGTGGAATAAACATTTTCCTTCCTTACTCGCTAAGGATATTATCTGTATTACTGGACCTAGGAGGGCCTTCCCAGCTCCTAGTTTGAGTGATAGCCAGCTCTGGGTTGAGATCAAGCACTCGCTGTATCTACTTCTCCTCTGACTGCAGTTTCTGACTAGCTTGCAATAATACTGAAATGTGTTTATGTCCACAGCATCCCTATAAAGTAGGAAGCACTATTCCACCACTCTACAGATAGGAAATAAGAACAAGTTCTCAGAGATTTAATGCTAACTGAAATGACTGCATTAAAATTGTTGGAAGACAAGAAACAAATGGTAGTGTTCACACAGGACAGGTGTTAACAGCACTATGCTTCTCGGATCTGTCTTGGGATGCTCCAGGGCTTGTTCACCAATGATTAGAAAAAAGGGGTAAATAGTCTTGTGAAAGAATTTCAAATGATAAAAAGTTATTTAGGATAACAAAATCCAAAGGCAATTGAAAAGAGCTGCAGAAGAATGTTGCAGTAATGACTGGCTGAAGTGATTAAACGGCAACTAAAATTCAGTATCGGTAACTACAGAGTACTGGTCACATGAAAAAAATGATTAGGCATTGGATCTACAAAGTCAGGTTTTAAATTTGGTACCCAAGCTTTGGAAAATGTTTTGGAGTTTTTTGTGGACCAGTCTCTGTAAACTTTAGTTTGGAGCTCTGTGGCAATCATAAAGAAACTAGAACAATAGAATTATTAGGAAAGGAAAAGAAACCATAGCAGAAAACCTTATTAATTCCATGGTGCCCCTGGGTCTTAAACACTACAAGAATTATTCTTATGGTTTAGGCCTCCAAACACTTTTGAAGAACCTTGAGAATCTGCATGCAAGCAAATGCCCAGTGTCATATGACAAGTTTCTTGTGCAGCATAGAAATAACTCCATTTCATAGGAGCCTAGGCTTCCTCTGACCACTGAACCATCCTTACTTTAAAATCAGCCACTGTTCCTCCTGCCCTTCCTCTCTGTATATACCCCACAAAGCTTCTTATTGAGAAGCTCTGGGCTTCTCCCTCCATCAAGTGAGTTTCCTTTAGTTTCCTTTTTTTTCCCCATTAAAAAAAAAGAAGTCAGAAATACTGTTTAGACTCTGCCTTAACTATCAGAGTCTGGTCTCAGAGTGATGAAAAAAAGCCATAGGAAACTACATATTTTTAGCTTCATTCCTCATTACTAGATAACTTTTATTCATGGATACTCATAAAATTGTAAAATACATTAAATCTCATGGAAATATCAGTATTTAGTAGCAGTAAGTAAAAACCCTGCTGGTTTCAACAGCCTTTTTCAGACATAAAAGTAGGCAGGGGGAAAGACTTTATGACAAGTACCCATGACTTACAAAACCACAGTCCCACTTAGTATGTCTCTTTTTGATAAAGGTTCCAGGAAACTTCCCAATTTCCAATTAGTAGTGGAACTAAAGCTACAATTTCAGTATACCTCTGCATTAGCAATCCGTAGCAACTACAGAGGCTGTGCATTTACTGACTGATAAATAGCCTTATCCCTCTTTGCATGTGGAGAAATTAAATATAGAGAAGGTTAATTACCATGTCAAGATAGCAAAGGAGAGCACAAGATTCATCTCTTCCTCAGATATATACTCAGTATACAAAATATACTTCTGGATTCGTGTTCAAGGAAAGTCATAAAAGGACACGCATTCTTCTAAATTAATGCTGTATTAGATGTGAATCTGAAATTTGCATTGTCAGATTTTGAAAAATGGCAGGGGTAGCAGAATTAAAACAGAAAAAAAAAACACTTAAAGAAATTTTAAGTATCTCTTTACAATTATGCTGTCTATATCTAAAGCTGAAAGGAGAATGCATTAAGAATACTAGGATAGGTTTTCAATGCTGCCTGGAGTAGTCAGATCCCCTAAAGAGAAAAGAAGTAAATATTCAGCTAGCTCTACTGGGATAAATTGGCTGGTTTTGTCAGTAGGACATTTCAAAAGAGTAATCCACGTAGCTATACACACTCACATAAAATAATGAGCTTTCCAAAACAGAGATATATATAGAACTCGGCTTTTCTGTGTAAAAAGATTCAACAGACCCTGTAATGACAAAGCAGGTAAGTTAGTTCTAACTGCCTTAAAATGGTCCTCCCGGTGATATTCTTTACTGCAGTTGAATGACACTCAAACAGATGTGAAATTGTTTCTTACTTCTGAAAGCCAGAGGAAATGAAGGGAATCTCTCCCAGACTCTCTCTCCAAATGAATTTTACCACTTACAAATATGAGTAAGAAGCAAACATGCCAGCAGTCACAGGAAATTGTTTTTGGAAAGCAATTTTTGATCGATACAACTGAATGATCAGTATTAAGGGTGATTATTAAAAATGAATTTCACTGTTCATATCTTTTTGCACATGATGTCATTCACATGATTTGTTGCATAATATCACTTCAGTAATATTACTTTTTTCCCCACTTGCTCATCTGGAGAAACCACAGATGATGGACTGCTATAGAGACTCCCCATAACTAGCTTCAAACATGTTCAGCCTCATTAGTTTTAGACAGACCAGCCCATAAAAATCTTCAAACATACTGAGAGGTTCCATGTGTGCCCCAAAACCAATATACACAGCAAACTGCAATCTGTGTAAAACTGCAAAATCCTTCAAAATAGATTTAAAAGACAGCACGAACCTCTACTCCCACTCCTTTCACATTATTGCAACAGTATGACTTGAATGTATTCAGAGTAGTATCACCAATAATGGAAGCTGATGTTAGTAGGTGCTGAAACATAATGTCTTTTCCATACACTCCAATTACATTAAAGTGGCAGAGGTTTGAGATTGTCAAACTATTCAGTTATTGATTGGCCTTTAGATAGAGAGCATTTGTTTCCAGTTTCTCACTTTAACCCTGTATTCCATTAAACTCACTACAGTTAGCACTCAGAATGAATTGCATTTTGGAAGATTAAGTCAGATGGTAAGGCTAAGTGCACAATCTATTCTCTCTCTTACCAATCAATTACAGTTCATCAGCTCTTGCAATAAAAAAATGAGAAAGGTAAAAGTCTCAGAAAGAGCAGGGTTAAAAGGGGATGTTATGTTTTAATCACCTGTTTTGGTTTCCCCCCCTGCTCCTTTTCCACAAAAGTCAAGAGCATGGGACTGCCAAAGGGAAGACTGAGGCATTCTTTCATTTCCTGATTGAAAATACCATGAGATGATTGCTTCACAAAACCACGTCAGGATGCAATTTTTCCTGTTTAAGCCAGCTTCCTCACAGGAAGAACGATCATTTGATATTAAAATTAAAATCACCGCTAAAGAATCAATAGCTAATCCTACAGATGAATCCCCTCGACAGTATCTAAAAAGCTTTTCCTAACTCTTTTAAAAATGTGTCTCCACTGAAAGCAGTGAAAGTATAGTCAGTATAAGGGGAAGGAGAATTTGGTTCCCTGCGTTCGTATCACTCTGTATACAGCTGTTTGAATCCTGCAGTAAGTGCTACAGTATGATTTAATATGGGATGCTGTAGAACAAAGATGACAATATGCCAGATTGTAAAATAATAAATTCTTTTTTTCTATTTATAGTTTCTTCACAATCTTCTATCTTATATGGAAGAGATTTTTAATAAATAACTGTCTTTGCAGAACCACAAAACATCATCACTTTATACATACGACAGTGAAAAGAGATAGGTTGGCATACACCCATATGATTGACATGTCCTGAAACACTGAAATCCTTAGCTCTTGTTTAGTCTTTCACTAGACAAAACTTCTACAGAAACCAACAGATTTCCGTTCATTTGATTTAGTTCCCTGAAAACCCCTTCCGTTGATTCTAGATGCTGCTTGGCAAATGCTTAAATGTAAGGTCAAATGGGTTGGTTGCCTAAGAGCAAGGGTACACAGCGTACATGGAGAGCCACTGCTGCAGCCAAAAAGATGTCCAGCTGCACAGTTCCAGCCCCGTCCTGTGCCGGTTTTGGCACTTATCCGACTTTTCTGTGAGCTGATTCAACTCGCTAACTCAGCAGAAATCTATTCATTTTTTTCGTTGGTGTGTTTCCTGCTCAGTTAGCAAGCTGAATCAGCTCACAGCAAGGTTCAATGAATCAGTACGAGGTGATGGAGGAAAGCACGGAGTGAGGAGTGGGGGAAGCAGGCTGTCCTCCTTTCAGTAGAAACGAGCAGTTGTACTGCCTTTTCCATGTTGTGTAACTTTACCTTGAGGTACTTCAGTAAAATCTGGTATTCACCTTTCTGGAACTCTGGACACAGACATACCTAAGAAAAGATTTTCCTGGTGGCCAGTTGAGGGGTGCAGCCATAGGCACTACAATTACTATGAAGGTGGCTGCTGGCAGCTAAGGATGTTACCATTGCCAGGGGCTTTCCACTGCCTCCCTGCTGTAGCTCAGGGCCCTACATCTGAACAAAGAACTCGTGCCAGCACTTCTCATCTGCTTCAGTGCAAAGTTGGAGGGCTCGCTTTATCCCACCATTGAATGCTGTTTGGCAAACTTGAGCTGACTTTGTGATAAAATGCACAATGAGCAGATGGCTAACCTACACTGTCAATTCTGCCTGTGCCTCCACCAAAGGCATAGTGAAAACTGTCTGGCAACTTCCATCATCTTTTGCATAGTGATCATGGCCTTCAGTTTTACACCTCAGGGGAGGGAAGGGAAAGCTGAAGGGAGATGAGGAGGTTCAGCTAGGTGAAGGACCCTGTGAAAGGTTATAACAATAATGATTTCTTTATCAGTAGAAAGGAACATTGTGGAGCCTACTATACATGATGGCCCTGTACAGTTTAGAGATTTAGAATAACATAGTCTTGACAGTAAACCTGAAGGATGAAAAATGTTAGGATGAAAACAGTCGCTGTCTTCACTGGTTTCATCCTTTGACCAACAGAAAAGCAGGGTGCTGTAGAACAGAACAGGAAAACAAGTGCAATCTTCTTTCACTGACTCCCAGCTCAGCAAGGTTGGCAAGTGTTTTTTTGAAGTGAGTTTAAAGATCAATTACCAGGTTAGAAGTAAAATCTTTTGCAATTTCTATCATTGATGAGCTCCAGAGAGAAGTCCTTTGTTAGTGGCACCCCATTGGATCAGAACGCATCTTCAGATGCTGTCAGTGAACCAGAAAGCAGCAAGAGGATTTCACAGGGGGAAAGAATAATCTTATGAGTTTCTGAAATGAGTGCCTTGCTGGTCTGTTGAATGTGGGCAAAATCCATGATGAAATCTGCTACCCTTCCTGCTTTGCTGCCTGCTGTTGTCAGGCTTTATATCAAAGACAGGTCAAAATCTTAATCTGCATTCATCTTGTATGTCCATTGAAGATAATAAAAAAAAAAACCCAACCCAAACTTACTGGGGTCAGGTTTGATTTCTTCTAAATTATTTACTGGTGATAGGTTTTTTACAATTATCTGTTCTGTTGCATTTGTTTTTTTCCTGCACTATGGAACATTTGGCTAATACATATGATACAAACATGCATCTTCAGGGCATAACAAAATGCTCTGAGATCTTTTATTTGCTAGAAACAGTTAATGGGATGAGCAGAGGCCTACTGAGTATGAGAAAGAATGCCATAAATTACTCTCTGCTCTTTAAGAAGTAAGAACATGAAAACCATTAAACACGACGTCCTTTATCCTGAAAGTCCCACAGACTACACGGTGGGGAAGAAAAGACTGTTGCTCTTCATTGTAAATATGAATGGAAACTATGAATAAACACAAATAAAATTAAATATTGCTCCTAGTATTGTTGTTGAGAAGAAGTGTCAACTTCTGGCCAAAATTTTTCTTGCACACAGAGTCCATTGAGAGAGATGTGGAATTAGAGCACAGAAAGGATGTGAACAAGCACAATTAATCTAAATGTGAAGTCAAATGCTGTGCATAACCACAGGCCTCTGGTCTCATTCTTTAAGGATTCTTTTCTTATAAAACACAGGCCAAATTCTCAAATGCTGTAATGGTGCTTTCCAGATTTGCCTCCTTACTTATTAGTCTTTTCCAGACAGCACAATATACAATGCATACTAGCATTTAGAAGATCAACCTTTATTTTTTACTAGCTGGCAGATTCACTCTGAAGGTGGCTTTTTTAATTACTTCTGCCTATGAACTCAGAGGTCATAATGAAGGCAAGGTATTGGAAGATAAAAATCGGGAGATGATAATTCCAAACTGGTATTTGGATAAATATTTAAACTGACTTACATATAAGGCAGAATTTTCTGATGAAGAAAGATCTCAGAAGATGTAATCATACCAAAGATTAGACTCTTAGAGGAAACATAAATGCCTTATAGAAATGATTGTTCCCAATAAATCAAAGGCAATCGTTTTGTCCCCTTTCACTTGCAGTCACAGGAATATTATTTAAACAGTAAAGAAAACATAAGGCATTTACTGGCAATATATGACTCGTTGAGAGCTGATGACCTTCAGCTGTGCCTTTAGCCATTCACCCCAACTGATTTTTAAGCCCTTGAATGGCCTGTGCTGAAATGGTCACTTCAGGAAGCAAAAATAAAAGTACAGACACAATTGATCTGTAACACAGATCTGTAACACAAAGGGGTATTGTTGATCTGTAAGGGGTATTGTTGAAGAAGTCTAAGACATTGTCTAATGAAAGAATGCTTAAATTGTCTTCCTTTTATAGCACAGATAATTGACTTGTCTCCACTCATCTATTACACCAGTGATGGAACCATGTACAAGTCTCAAACTAGTCAGGACCCATTGGACCAGGATGCCAACCTACAATAGATTAAGTGTTCCCTTTTTCTCTGAATGGTCAGATAAATAACTAGTATAATACTCATACCGAAATGGCCTGCACCAAATCCATGGGCATTCCCGTTGAAAATCCCTGCTTCCAGGGAGTGGGGTGATTGTACAGCTCACGCGTGGGTGGAGGTATTTTATTATTCTCTGTCGCTTGACCAGGAGATGGCGGTAATTCCCTTTGCATAAATAAGAAAGCTCAAAAACGTACTCAGAAATACAGACAAGGCGTTTAGGGGAGGGGGGGAAGAAATTCAGAAAACAGCCTGCTAGAGCTAAGTGAATAAAATTACATTGCAGACAACATAAGGAATATAGCTAAGCTCTTTTTCTTGTTTCTGTGACTATTTTCACAATTTCTTTGGTGTCTGAAAGAAAGACAAATTATTGGAAAGATATACAGCTCCCAGAGCTTTCAGTTAGGTATTATTTTTAGCACCAATCACATCTGCATATTGCAGAAAGAACAACACATTTCTAGCTGGCATTCAGCAGCTGTATGTTAATGTTATTTGTGAAAACATGCTCGAAAGCTCGTACGTTAGAAAGAGCTTGAGTATGCAGAAGAGACCACCTTCCCCTCAGGCACCTCCACAGTCAAATGCACAGTATTCTTGTACCAGTGCTGTGACTCTAAAGATGCAGCTTAGCAGCACTCCTCCATGCTATTGCCCCTTTGTGCTGTATCCCTCTTTCCCCCTTGCAACTTTATAGATAGATCACATCAGTTATTGTGCTATCCTTAGAGCATATCCTGGGTGTGTTCTGTAAATCCTCTTCTGCCTCAGTCTCAACCAACCCTTTCACCCTACTCGCATCACTCCTGAACTTGCCTTCGGAAAGAAGCAATAGGAATTGTGTGCCTATGCCTGAAACTCTTACTCTCTGGCCTGCAAAATGCATATGCACAAAAAATTCTTTTGAAACAGTTTATATTTCCCTCATTTTGCTCAAGTTCTATTAGTATTCTACAGAGGGAATATCCAGGTAAGACTGATGAAAGATACAGTGAATTTGGTGTGGCTATTAAAAGGTATTAATGATAACCACATTTCAAAGTCATATTTATTCTGGAAATATAAGAGTTATAAATTTATTAAATTACTGTGACAGATCCATGTGTGGTATAATTAATGCTGCCCCATCAATCTCAATCCAAAAGATATATGCTGATTTTTACCAACCGAGAATCTGGCAGAATGAGTGGAGGAATATAACATTCCCCCTTTGACCAGCCAAAAGAGTTAACATTTCAAAAGTAATGATGAACATTCCTGGCAAAGAGCTCACAGAAGCTCCCATGAGAGGCATTTTTTACATCAAATATTCATTACATCATTACAAATATACACCACCAGTTAGTCAACAACGGTATGTCAATGTAAGAAAAGGCAAGGGTCTTTCTGTAAATTATGTCTTGTGGATTTTAAAAGATTTCTGCAGGGCAGATTATGTAAGGACGGACTCTTGGAATAGGACCTTCTCTGCATCTTTGTCATTTTACTTTCTATAGGTATGTGTGATGATTTCAGTGGTCTGTCAGAGCCATGTAACTGTTGTCATCTGCATCTCATAGAAAAACTATTTATCCCTGCCTTGGCAGTCTAAATTCCTTCTACTACCCAGACAGAACAACTCCTCATGTTGTCTTTTTGCAGGCTGGCATTAGCTACTTCTATATCACCCTATGCTCCGGACATATATCCTCCCCAGACATAAAAATTCCAGTCCCTTCAAGGTTATAGTGTCCTCCAGGCTTACACTGAAGCACTGCAGATAGTTCACCCTAAGTTCAATAGCTTTATGCTGGATCACACTATGTCAAGAAGGCATTTTCAAGTAAATGCGAGCATACCGTGTGTGTGCTCCAAGCAAGCTGGCTAAACTTTATTACAAGCCAAGCTGAAAAGTCACATTAGCACAGCCTGGAGCATCATGGAGTAAATTCACATCACCCAGAGGGTGGAGGACAGGTATTGCCTTTCTAAAAATAATTCTCGTGCATCTACAAAAGCCAGTCCAGTTTTAGCTAGTTGTGGATGTAACCAGTCTCCACTTAGGATCTCTCTTTATCTTAAGGGGCAATGAAGTTCTTTGTGATGGCCACAGTCCAGCCCTGTCTGGAAAGATTGTCAATGCCTTCAAACGAGTTAAACAATAAGTGGTACGAAAAGGTTTTTTTGAGGAACCAACTTTTGAATGATTCCATTGGCTTCAAAAAGATTGCACTTGCATTTGAGTAGCTATTGCAATCTGTCACTAAGGAGAGCAGCAACTTCTATTTCAGCCACAGCCATAACATGTAAATTAAACGCAGCCTTTAGTCTCTTAATGAATCGAAAACATATGTTGACACCAGGTACCTCAGTGCACATCACCTGGATGGAAGCACGCTGCAATGGCATTAATGAAAACAACATGGAACAGGTTAGCATTATCTCTCCATTAGACTTTTATCATCCTGTCTTATAAGAATCCAAAGACAGAAATAACAGACTTTGTATTAATATTTATTTGCTTTATAGTGTGTTATCATATGCACATTAAAAAGTGTTACTGTTAAACATTACTGCACTATTTGAAGACTTTTCTCCCATTAGCCAGTATTTACTCATACAGTTTACTTCTAGGCAGTTTCTTTAAACACTTTTTATATTCTTTGTATACTTTCCATCTATAGCTTCACTATCAGTATTATATATTGATTATATAATATTATTGATTATATATTGGTTTAGATTTATATTGTAACTTTCTGATGAAGTTTTAAAGATTCATTTCTTCAGTGTCAGCTTGTTGGGTTTACCCCCATATAGTCACAAAATCATCAAAGCAAATACAAGCCTATTTGCTTGAATACACCAAACAGATTATGAGTTAAGTGTTTTTAGTGAGAGAATCAGTTCCAACAAAGACAGGTGCCACAGCACAACTCAAGTATGTCAGAAATAATATGACTAGCAGGCAAAATTAAAAGGTCCAAAAAGTCATTGTCCATTGCTGTTTTACCACAAACTAATCTGCATATATATGGTATATATTACCAATGATAAGCTTGAGCAGTTGTATTTTTGTTGGATGTGATTACTGTAACTGGAGTGACATGTGTCACAGTGACAGTAAATCCTGTTTATTTAACCTTAATCTAATATTTGATTATTAGAAGGAACTACTTCACAATGTCTTGTCTAAACTACCTCTTCACATTTTCCTTTAAAAACACCAAGTTCTTTGCTTTTGTCTAATCAAAAAAACCTGTGATTTAAATTGTACTCCAGGCCTGTCGTTTTCCAATATTTTGTAATCTATTCCCCAATTAACAAGCATAATTCTCCTTTTTCATTTGTCCTTTACAAAAGCTAAGCCTTTGCAATTTTTGTCAGATACTTGCTGTCTACTGCCTTGATCCTAGTCAGAAATCATATTTACAGCAACTATATATTCTTAAAAGTTTAAGACAAAGAAAACAAAACCCCATTAGGGTCAGTGATTCCATTTCAAACCTAGGTCAGGACAGACAGCCTCAAAAACTACTAGGTATGTCATCCGATAAAATGATATCCACTTAATTCACCAAAAGTTACGGCTCCAAGAGTGCAGTAGACCATGGAGTTCCCCACATCTGGAAATCAGAATCATGCTCACACTCGATATCAATTTCCTTCCATTCTAACTTTCAGCTAATTTTATTCCAACCTGAGCACCAGCATCAGCAGATGTGTCCCCTCACTTTGCAACTCACCATTGCAACTTTTTCCACATGGTCTCTAATCTTGTTGGTTGTCAAGCTGCAGGATAAAAAAAAAAAAAAATCTGTCAATAAACATAGCTTCAGCTCCCTAAGTCCCTCCGTAATCCTCATTCCAGTCAATGTCAGAGTAATTGCAGTTTCATATGATCAATGTCCTAGCCCAAGTACAGTCCTCCATCTGTATAAATATTTCCTGATCTGTCTTTTCACCTAGCCCTGGGAGATCAGTAATTGTTTTCTATTATAATCATTTTACCATTTCAGTCTTTAGCCTCAAGTTCAAGGTGTCTCCGAGTTGCCATCCATGTGAATGTTATTCTGTTTTCAGCATAATGTCCTTCCTCATTTATACTGTCATATCTCCTTCTCCTTTCTCAGTGAGAATTGCCTGTCCTTAAACTCTGTATCTGGGCAATGTAATATTACAGCCCATTTCCTGAACTGGCCACATTTCAGTTACTCCAATTACACCAGATTTGTCTTTAAGCAGCAGGTGTCCTTGCTCTTCCAATCTTGTTTTCTGTTTCCTCCACACCTCATCATGCCCTCCAGCACACAAAGCATTCACCTGCTAAGCAGTAAACAGAAGCTGGTCTGCCTCATTCAAGCATTTTTCATGCCCGTCTAAATAGAAGAGGGGGTTGTTGCGCTATTATCTGTGTGAAATAGAAATCTAGGATCTTATATCAGATAGGGATTAGCCCGTTTCAAGAATAGGAGGTGCTCAGTAAAACCCTCTAACATAGACAAGGCAAAACAGCGTTACATAGGAGGAGCTTTCCCATATTTGTAGCTCATGTAAGCTCCTAGAGAGTCAACTGTAACTTTTCCCAATTAGAGGGAGGCCCATACATCAGTTGTAAAAGAGCATCTGTATCAGTTTCTGGTCACCAGTTGCTAAAAGTTAGAACAAACATCAATGCACCTGTGAAAAGACACACTCACAGGTGTCTGTGGGGATTTTCACTTCACTTGAGTGTTTCTGGATCTCAAAGTCAGGCTCTTTGTCATACAGCTTACAACGTAAGTTTTGCCATTTATTTCCACAGATATGTCTGCATTAGCAAGAAGACCATAATATGTCCTTCCTTCATCCTCAGGCTGGAACAATTACAGTCCATCTGTCACTCTGCCTTTTATTCCCAAGGGGATAGGCATGTAGTCTTATATTTTCTGTTTTACATCTCCAGGAACCCTGGCTGTATTAGTGCTACAACTGTAAACACCAGAGGCCTCTCCTCCTGCTCTAGGGAAATACAGCTTAACACCCAAGCTCATCACCGTTAGTCATAAAAATGGCATAAGTTTTTCCAGCTCACACACACTGCACATTTTATTTCATTTTTATTTTACTTGAATACATGTATTGCATATGCATTAAACAGGCTATGCCAGAAGCATCATTCCAGAGACATATTTAACTCGACAGCCTGCTCAAGTGGAACAGCAGTGTTACTCATTACATATTGGATTGAAAGTCCTACCAGAGCAGAGACTTCCAATGGAAGCTTTCCTTCCCCCTCTCTCACCTACCAGGAACAGAGGAATTGCTATTCTCTGTCTCAGTTCTGAGCAACACATTACCACGTTGGATTCAAAGTGGATGTAGTCAGGATAGGACAACCCAGATAAAGAACGATTTTGTTTCTCAGAATATGCAAATAGGAGTAAAATTATAATCCGTTCTCTGCAAGTTCAATAAAAACAAACCAAGCTGTCTGTGTATATTTGCTCTCACTAGTATTTCTTTCTGACCTACCATGGGTTAGGTTTAAATTTCTAACTACATTCAAATTACAGAGCAATGGCATGTATGAATTTGTCCTTCTGTAATTTCTTTCATACAAAAAGTAAATTTTGTCTCCATTTTCTTGCATTTAAAAAAAAATTAGAACATTTGGCATTTTAAGTGCCTACAAAGGAGTTGAAAGGATGCCAAAAAGAATACATGTTAGAAGCGTGATTAAACATTCTGTAACTGAAACACGTGTAGTATCAGTGCATGAGGTACTTCCCAAAAAAACATCAGAGGGTTTTCATTGTGGCATCTCTGAGGGAACAATAAAATACCTTGAAGCCCTGAGAAAGTGTAGTCAGGTATATGACCACTTAGGAACTTGAATTCAAGTACAAGTGGAAAAGAATATTATTAGAAATATATTTTTTCTCTTCTTTTCACAAGTCTAACCATTTTCTAGGGCTGAAGAGGAGCATAAGTTAGCAAGATCACAGATACTGTGAATATAAAATGTCTAACTCATATTAGCTCTTCTGTACTCCATAAATGGTAGTTAAATGATACTCACAGCTCCCAGGCTAAATAAGTAGCCCAATTTTACAAGTGGAAAAGTGCCAGCTCAGGTGCCCAATCTGACATGGGCATAGGTATTCTTTTTCACTCAGCTACCTAGATTGAAGCAGAAGATACCTTGCCTTGATGAAAGTCAGATACAAGGGATGGAAAAAAATCCAGGCCTGAAATTTCCATCTTTCTGCTGTCTTATTTGCAAAAGAGGAGGAAGAGATGAGAAATTTAATTTTGAGAAACATCTCGTGGAGCAGTGTGCTGTGCCCCCATGTGTGAGGCTGGTCTGTTCACTAGCAGTTAACTCAGCTTTCCTTTTCTAGGTTTAGTTTGTCTACCATTATAAGGCCAGACTTTCTGCAGAGACTGGGGAAATTGCAGTCCCACTGCATTTATATCATCACAGTGTTAACAAAATTCTCTCAGAACCAGCACTCTATTTAGAGCAGTAGAAGACCTATCTGAAACAAGTAAAGCTCACTACTGTTACTTTTATTTATTCCACAGGTGCTAGAAGCCAGATCAGAAAGACAACTGTACTGCATCCAAACCTATCCTGATTCCACAAGAAACTTGTCCTGTCTTCCCAGCTCACCAACCCGCCCGGGACAGTGGAGGTCTCTGCAGTTTCCCTGAAGGTCATTCATAATAAGAGGTAATTTTGTATCACTTACACACACTGTGCACTCTCAGACTGCAACCAAAACAAAAATTCTTATAGAAAGATTTAGCTAGCCTGCCTTTATGGATTATAATGACCATTCTTAGTCCTAACTGACCAGAAAAGAGATGGCAAATGTCACTTTTACCTCAAGTTCACAAATATTTTCTGTTGCTAGAAAGGAGATGTGATTTCCCTCCTTAAGATAGGTGGTTTCCTTGGTTTCCTGGCAAGAAATGCATATATTTACAATGCTAAGACTCTTAGTCAAGTATATGTTGCCAAACATTCGTGTCCTAGAAATACTGCTGTTTCCGATTAGTTATTACACCAACTATGTATAATGCCATATGGCCTTAATAACATGCCTGTCACTTTCCGAGAGTAATTACTTCAATTTTGGCAGCATTAATCTGCAATATTTGCTGTCTCTTTGGATGACATCGTAATGGTGCAATGCAAAAGTGATCAACATCTCCCAGGCTGTGAGAAAGGCAGTGTCTGAACAGATTATGATTTAAACCAGTCAAGGGCATTTTTCTTGAAAAACAATAAATTATGTTCACTAATGCTATTTTTAGGAATATTTGGGAAGAGAGGAAGGGACCATATTACTCATATAGAATTGCTAAAATCCTCCAAGATTCAAAATTTGAGTATTAAAAAAAAATGCAGAAAACACCTGCCTGTTTCCAGATCACTCTGAAAAGTAAGAAATACAACTGCTAAATTAGAAAAAAATAATTTATGATTATATTCTGTGGTCAACCAACCAGCTAAGGACACCACTTATATTTGTAGGTTGAGTACAGATTTTAAATCCTTGTACCAACCTAATTCTGGAGGATTCTAATTTTAATTGCTGGATAAAAGAGATGCTGTGGCTTTGTAACTGATTAGAGATCCTCTAAAAGAGTCAATGAGCTGGATGTGGCCACCCTCTAGGTATTGCAAAACTGCTTCACAAATTTGTGAAGCATTAGTTCACACGTTACTGATCATATATATCAGTGTAATCTCAAATGACTTATGACCTGATTTGGTCTCATTACCTATGTAGCGAACTGATGTCTGCCACTATTTTAATTGCTTGCAAGTCTGAGAAGTGGAAACAGAAGTCAGAATTTGTTAACCTGCACAAACACCAAGTAAAATTAACATGCTGAAAGCCTGGACTTAGGTTCACTTCATCCTGTGCATACATAGACTAATATCCTGTCAAGACCTACACATGTTCTTAGCATTATTACCATTAGCATTCCTGCTGATGTAAATGGAAGTAAAGTTAACATATGAGTCTGGGCAGAACTAGAAGCAGAATGACATTACCACAAGGCAAGACAAAAAGCTCAGAGATAGTACAGGGCTGTACCATATCTTCCTTGTCAAATCACTCACAAGAACCTGTGGAAAACCAATGGTATCAGTCATAGCTTTGACATATGATCGTACTTAAAATGATCATCCTATGATTATATGTAAAATATCTGTGTGCAGATCTTTTCTAGGCAGAAAGAAAGCCCACCAGCTGTAAAAGACCAATAAAGCCTTCATTTGCCATTCTGTTGTCTTCAGATGCTCAGTCCTGACCATAAGCACAGTGCTTATGTGCATAAGCACATACACCTCAGTGCACCTGAGCACTTGTAGAAACTGCATATACTGAATAGCCTGGATGCTTACATACCCACTCACAAAGTCAATATCCATACACTTATGCCCATTTAACATGCTCTGTATGTTTGTCAGTGTATGGACCTATTCCAGATTTCACAGATTTTTTTCTTGGATGAATACTTTTACAGTTACATTTCTATATTAAATTTTGATAGATCCATGTGATATGCTACACTGATGTTATAATAAGCTATATACATAGCAATACAAATGATCCACATTCCATTGAAAAGGAAAATTATTAACACTATATCCTGTGTTAATCTGTCAGTTGGACATACATGTAGAGGAAATCTCAAGCAGGGATACAATTAACGCGCTTGCACAGAATCCAAGTCATTATTTGTCATTCCCAGAATACTGGTCATTACTCAATACAGAACAACACCTCTACATTGAAAGGCAGGGAATTCAGCTATGCAACAAAACTGTGGTGCTCCGAATGAAAGAAGTCACTTTGGATTTTCCAGGATTCCACTGAAACAGTGGCCTCTGTCCCTACAGAATGAGAAAGAGACTCACAACAGAGTTTGAAAAGAGTGATATTGCAGGCTTTGTCTCATTATGGAGAAGACATGGGCTTATTCCTAGGCCTGGCAGTTGATTGTTATATATGTCAATTATCATTTACTATGTACAAGAATATGATGATCCATTTTTACCTCCCACCACATATTTCACTGTAAACAAGGAACAGAGACATTCCTTCAGCGTGTGCTACTTTTCACAAACTGCCATTCATTTCTGACACTATCATTACAGATTATGGTTTTTGTATAGAACAGAATGATTAATCATTTTTGTGAAACCATACAAGTTGATAAATGAAAGGCAGAAGGTACTTTGGTATAAAAATCCCAAGTCCAGGTGGGTGCAAGCCTACGAAATAAAACAGCATTGAAGATTCTGAAAGCAGTTAAGGTGTTACCATGGCCAGTTCCAATAATAAAGACAGGTTTTATTTTTATAGGATATACCATCACATATAGAGCAAGGGAGTCTCTTTTTGGTGGTGCTTGCTAGCAAATTCAATGTCAAAATTCGTATTTATTTCACTGGATGAGTCCAAAACAAAGCAGAATGCCTATACTGCATACACTCCTTTGCTGCTCCTTCATTGCTCTCCTCTGAGCTCTACAAAGCACTCAAGGACACTGACCTGCTTTTCATATCCTCAGATACAGTCAAGCAATTCCTTAACTTGCTTGACTGGTATTTCTATGCCATAGGATCTAATCCTGTGTAAAGATTTTAGGTACCTTTGAGCAAAAAATCCTGCACAGCAGAAGTCACATAACTGTATTAGTGCAGCTCTCCACAGGGGCTACACAGCCTTGTTGAGAAGGACTTTGCTGAGCAGGCCGTCTCAAGTCAGGCTTGGCAGCTCCCTAGTGGTAATTCAGGTATCTGCTGTGCAGACACCCCTTTGTTTTCCTTTACCTAAGATCTGGATCACCCTCAGCTTCGCTTCTGCTGTTTCTTTCCCTAGCCTGACTGGTTCCACAGTCTTTTATCGCAGATCAAGAAATATACTTCTGATTTATGTATGTGGCTGCTGTCAAGATTACAAAATAATATTAACTCCTTCATTTCGGAAGAATTGCTGCATAGCTAAAAAATGAAGACATTGTTTCCACACTCTAAACAAGCAGGGAGGGACTGTGCTTTCTTACTAGCACTTCGCAGAATTTGTGGCCACCCTCATGAGAACTTTAACACAAAGAAATGAAGTAGTAAGTGTGCCCATCACTGTTCAAGGGGATGTCTGAGACCTTCCATTGCTAATGGAGCTTTTTCTGCCCCTTTGATCACTGAATTTTAGTCTGCTGTCAGAGGCATAATTTCTGGTGATTACAGATTTATTATAAAAGTATTGGTGAAATATTCCCGTCTGGTTTTCTGCTTGTATGTGCCCTAGAGTACACCATACCCTAGAAATATGCTGCTGAGATCAAGCCTGAATTATCTGTGGGGAGCAAGAAAAGACAATCCAAAAGAACAGAGTGATCAGTCTTCTATGTGCAATAAGCTGCATGTAATGATCCTCGCTGTCAAAAGTCACAAGACATTTGCTCAGAGGGCAAAGGAGGAGAGGGACCTTCAACAAGAGTTCACAGGCAGGAAAAGAAATGGCAGAAGGGATTTGGGGTACCTGCAGTTGGGTCCCAGAGTGACCAAGCAACATCAGTCTCAGCAGCCTCTGCTAGCTCACTTTCTCTAACAGCAAGGATTCAGGATACCTATCAGACCTTATTGCAACAGCACAGATGTCAGCTCATCAGGTAACCCAGCCCAAAAGGGAAAATGCATTTGACATACTCAGGAGCTGTTTAGGATTGCCTTTACCATTCTTACGGCAGCATTTTGTACTTCTAAGCCTTATAGGAAATCTGTGAATTATATAAACTATATAGGACTAGCATCCTTCAATGTTTATAGAACATCCTGAATGATTCAGCTGCATTGCTGGGAATCTGACATTGCTCAATTCTAAGAGGCTGCTTAGATTTCAACAGCTCTAATTTGTTTGAGTTGTTGGGAATGATCAGTTTCTTCCTGCAACAGGTTTTGCTAAAAGTTTATGGTGTGAAAAATGTTTGAGATGCCACCAGCAAAACAGCTCCTCCAGATGAACTGCTTGCCCAGAGGTCATTTTAGAAGGGTGGGAAGTCATTATGTACCAAAAAAACAAGCACCAGAACATTTCCTTTTCTCTTTGCTTCTCTGTTCCTTGCAAATGAAGATAGCAGCATCTACTGATGCATAGATCCCAACAAAGGAGGTTCCTTGTAAGGATGTGACTTGGTGAAATGGGGAGTAATGGTAGCATACCATTTTCTCAGTCCTGTTCCTATAGTTGCTGGTCTTCTGAATCTGAAAACTCTCTGTTGGTCTCTAGTGTAGAAATGAATATAAAAACGAGGGAGCAAGGCAGGCAGGTGGGGACTGGAAAAGAGCATTTCCTAAAGAACAAAATAGAGCAGAACAAAGCTAAATATTCAGAAAGTTTCAGGGACATAGTTATTGAAGAAATTGAATGGCATCCCCACAGATTTTACAAACCTTGTCATAAAGACAAAGTCATTCTGATTGAATCGATCCACTCCAGAAATGTTGGAGATAAAACACTCCTCAGAACTCAGATACAGAATCAAATTTTCTGTGATTTAAGTATTCACTATGCATCAAATACATACTGCACTATACACATCTACACTGCAGTTATCAAATGCATACTCTTAGCCAATAACAAATGTGAGATAAATCAGTTAGAGTAAACCTTGGTGAAAGAGAAGTTAATTCTTTTGAGTCCATATTTAGAACAGGCTAAAGGAATGCATGTAGTTTTACTATTATTCGGTTGTCATGTGGTAACTCATTAAGCCACAGTCACTCAATTGTGTATTAGTGGCTCATCTAATTATGCAAACATGTTTAAATGCATAATTATAACTTCTTGCATGTTGCAACTGCACACTTAACTTTTAAATGAACAGTCCTTTTATCTTTCTAAATATCCAAGTGATAGAAAATTATAGCATATTTATGTGAGGCTAGATTGTATCTTAATTTTTCTCATATTTTTCCTGTCCAAATACAAATAATTTAAATGAGAATTCTACATCTAAGTAAAAAAAATCCTGTCCCTAAATACCCTTGTGGTTCTGTACCCAAATTACTTTCTTCTTTCAGCAGTACTGCACAGCATTCCCAAAGATGGATGCAAGCACAGTGATTGTTTGTTTCGAGGTTGCTATTAAGAAGGAACAAGATCAATCCTGTCGGTCAGCACAGGAACTAGTGGAGGAATGCAGCACCTGGATGCAGGGTGTAGTTAGCAATATTTATGCTTACCAGGCTATTCATTCTCTGTGGCCTGCAGTGTATATCTATAATTTCCCAAGACAGATCTGCCATGACACACATCACCCAGTGAGTGCAAACAGAAAGATTTATCAGCACATTAACAAATGCCTTTATGAAGAACAAACAAATATTTCCCTCAGTGAAATTAAAATTAAATGTCAGTGGCATGGCTGCCAAATGTTCATCTGCACTCAAATTGGTTTGTACTGAGATCAAGGATCAGATACTTTTTCAACAATTCTAAATCTCCTGAGAGCCAAACTGTGGAAAGGGGACCCATGGATGGGTTGGTGAGTAAGCAGAGAAGAGAATAGAAAAGCAAAAGAAGAAAATAAATGAAAGAGTAACAGCACTAACAGAAATCTATTTGTTCTGCAGAAGATTTTAAGATATCAGCACCACTTGTCTGATTATCAATGACAAATAAGTGCCAATGAGATTCAGCATTGCCACTGTTGTGAATACCAAGGAAATACGCTCAGTTATGTGTGATCTCCAAAAATTCTTTCAAATACTATAGAAAACTATGGTTACAGATAAATGCTCACAAAGACTGGCACAGTGGCATGGCCTTTGATTTAACCCCAGAGTCTAACCACTTTAGAAACACGAACACCTTCTTTAGCAGCTCTTTCTGCAAGCTTATTCTTACATACACGAAGAACAGGAACAAGTTAAAATTTTCATCATTCCCAAGCTTATACTATAACTAGGAAAGAAGAAGTATCAGGTGTTCTTATCAGTCTATATACAATACATTCACAATAATGAACCCTACAGATCCTACATAAAGGGACTGTGTCCCTCCAGTTTCTCTGTGTGAAAGCTTACTAGTAGCTGCTTCTTCTGGAAAACTGTTTTTCCTCTAAAACTGCTGTAAGGTGAAATGGTTGTTTCAAATGCAGCAATGCACCATGGGTGCAATTTAACTTACAAAATCCCAGCTCTCTTCATAGACATCTATAAGTCTTTGCCCTTTAGACCAGAACTATCATGCATCCCAGCTTGCTAAGCCCTCCTAATTTAATGACACACATTTATTTGGAAATACTGTAGCAGAACAGCTTCAAAATCATTACATTGGCATTATTACACTGTGAGAAATTGTGGTGGTTTGGGGTCTTCTGGCCTAATTAGATTCCATTTTGTTCAGTCATCCTCAAATGAAACTTCTATTTTCAAAGGTTTTTGTGAACAATCTGCTAATGAAAGAGAATTTATAGTATTTATGGGGCAACAGTATAAATGGAATTTAATAGCCAAGTGCCAGCAGGGAACCGTCTAATCTTTATCAAATGCTGATTAGCAACCGAGGATTTCTGGTGAGATAACGAGCCCTGGACTGGCTTCTATCCAGTTTTTGACACTGACACCAATGTACATCTACTAATTGCTAGAGGAATACATATAATAACTGAACTTCAACTAATTAGTGGAGATTTAACCAAGTCATTTAAGTTTATATCTTTGAAATTCACAAAAATATCAAAAGTCAGATAATCACCACAGGCACTTAACGTACACCTTAGTTTATCCTATGCAAATAAATTAAGAGATGAATTTCCAGAACTGGGTGACTCCTCAAGAAACTTAGCACTGCAATGAAAATGTGTTAGAATAACTTCCATCAATCCAGACCTAGGAACTAAAAATGGTCCCATGCCAAACTGAATAAGCCCTGCACATCTACAGTGATTTCAGGTCCTCATAACAGGATCTGCCTGTGAACTTAATTATCAGGTCCTGAAAGTTCAAGTGACCAAACCAAAATCACTGAATTCTGAGAACTTTAACATCTAAATTCTTTTTTTCTATCTTCACTAAGAAGGCCACCACACTGAAGTTTGAGAGTTTAAGTTAGACACTCACTTGCACAACCAAGCACAGAATTTTATGCATTTCTAGAACCAAGACCCCAAATTTTTTAAGTTTTTGTATTTGAATGGAATTTTGTCTCCATTCAGCAATCCCCAAAACATCATTTCCCTAAGTGTTAGTACACATTTAAAAATTCTTGACTACTTATGTAATTGCAAAAAAATTCACTACAAATCTCAAGGCCTGTAAAAATGGGAGTGACACTGAGTAAAATGAAAAAAAAAAAAACAACCCAAACCCAACAAACCAAGACCAACCCAAATACTGCTTTCCTTCTCCTGGTTCATGAGGCACAAAACTATTACACAAGCATCACACTCAGGATGAGCGCAGCAGAGCAGAGTTCTGGTTTCCCTAAAAAAAAAAAAAAAACCCAAACCCAACAAACCAAAACCAACCCAAATACAGCTTTCCTTCTCCTGGTTCATGAGGCACAAAACTATTACACAAGCATCACACTCAGGATGAGCGCAGCAGAGCAGAGTTCTGGTTTCCCTCTGTCTCCCTTCAGAACCTCCTGCAACTCCAAAAGAATCCACAAACCTTAATTCACAATATCTATCAGTGCATGTTTCTGTTACAGCATTAGGATCCCTTAGCAGTTACATACCTGAAGGATAAAGACCAACAATGCAGTGAAGAAAGTTTATCCTCCTTTTCCCATTGGGCCATAAACCTTAAATATTCTCTTAAGTGAGCAAGAAGAATATTGTCACTAATTAGAATCTGTTAAACAAGTGAGAGTAAAAGAGCCAATAATTTGTGGATGCTAGTGGATAGGTGTGACTGATAAAGAGTAAGACCGCTGTCAAAGAGTTCTGTACAGCATTATAAGTAATATAAATTGAGGGAAATTTCAAAACAGGTATTTGACTAAATGAAATTTGAAATCAAAAAAGAAAAAAAAATATGTTCCATCCAGCTAAAAAATGCACTTCCAAAATACATGTAATTGCTATTTTGGCTTGGAAAGGGGAAGTTGCAGAGATAATCAACTTACTTACATAACATTTCAAACCTATTGTATTAATGTCATAAACATATACACCTGTAATGGGTGGCTAGTGATTGTAATTACATTTCAATGGGTAAGAGAAACAATTACTTCAGATTCAACAGTACAAATCCACAAAGCTGAAATGATGCATGTCAGAAATCTCTTGCCATTACTCTTTTCTAGATAAGAAATTCAGGTTGTTTTCACCCAATTCAAGCTTGCAAAAAAACCTGAGTCTGTATAAAATGACAGTCCTGAGCAGGGAGATGGAGAGGAAACACATAAGATACAAGAGAACAGTGACATTATCATGAGATTACCAATGGCATGAACTGACAGCACTTGAATTACTCTGTAAGAATTGCCCACATGGAAGTTTTCAGTTTGTTAGTTGCAAAGTACTCTGAAGAATAAACTACACTGAATTCACTATGGAATGGTGATAGGTAAGCACACACATACAGAAAACTACTGGAGGTTTGCTAATGCCTTGCAGGTTTTTCTTATTTGTCTTCCCTTTTGCTTATCTACCACTAATCCAGAAATAAAGAGGTGAGAAACCAACTGATTAACCTTATGCAGAAGATGGGTAAATAATTTCATGCTTATTAGCATACAAATCACCATCACAGTTTTCTTGAAAATTTTCTCTAAAATCCTTTTGGAGCTTCAAAAGCTCTGCAAAATCTGTATTGATGGCATGATCTTCTATGGGCATCTCCTATAAAGAATCTTTCGAGCTCTGCCTCCCTGAAGTACTTCATGAAAAAAAAAAAGAAAAAAGATATTAGAATTAGTATTCATCTGTATCCAAAAAAAGAAATGAAAATCTATTGCAGTGATGACCCTCTGCATAGCTCAGAAAATAAACTTTGCTTATGTATCTATGTATTGTAGCCTGCAGCTAACCTAATTTTTCTAATTAATTTATTTCCCATAAGGACTACAGTGACTAGCAGGTGGTTCTTCACCTTCTTCCAGCTGCAAGATAATGCATACCAGGAGATTTATGTGAGCTATGCTGCTGTTCTGGACACCATAGAAGGACTGAACACCAGGGAGATCTGTGCTCTCCTAACTCTGTAATGAATGGGGTTTTTCTTGTTGTGTTCTCAGGAGAAAGGTGTATTTGTCAGTAATTGTAACCTTTTGCCTCTGGGGTTTCTCCTAATTGGAGCTTTTTAAAAGTACAGTAGTTACCATCATTGCATGTAAGGACTGTGGGGCATGAAAAACTTCAAGAAAGGAAGATTTTTATCCTTTTTATTTTCAGTAGCCCTGTCTCTAATTAAGGAAAAAAAAACCCCACAACACAACAACAAACACAGTTTTGTGCAAACATAGGTACTGTGTTGTTTTGCACCAAGCAGATGAATCAGTGTAATATACCACTTGCCAGTTCCTCTGCAGAGTGCTGCTTTGGGACTCTTGAGGTTGGATAGAATGAGTCAACTATTATGGCCAGAGATAATTATTTCCTTGGATTACATTGGCCCTGCTCTCTTAAATGCAGATCCCCTGAAACATTTCTCATGGTTGGAGGGTTCGGACAAAATCCACATTAGTTCTTTCCTCTTTATAATTGAGAATTAGACTTCAAGTGGGCATGAATATTCATCTGTAGCACAGGACATCTTCTGAAAACTCTTTTAATTTATCAAGCAGCATAGGGATATAACTGGAGACAGTAGGTGGCAAAAAGTTCATAGCAAAGGGTAGCTTCGTGGGGTTTCTGGTTTTTTTTTTAACTTTTATGACCAGTGAGAAACATCTCTGGTATAGAAGGATATGCATATAAGACACTGTTTCATAGACTTTTGTCTTTTTAGAAAAGCAAAAAGCCAGAATGTGTCTTGAGTGTGTGAAGAACTTGGATGTCCCCATTACTGAATACCATTCCTATTTATACCCTGTTGGATATTTGCTTAACAAGTCAGAGCTGGCAGGTTGAAAAGCTCCTGTAATGTAGCTAGTGTGTATTCAGAAAGTAATGTCAGGGATGTAAAATAAGACTATCAAAGTATTAATTTAAAGGACTTCCAGAATAAAATGAATTTCATCCTGTGTAACAATGTTTAAAGGCTGTATTATGAATTTGTAGCAGATCTAAGGGCACAGGAAAACATATAAACCCTATACACTTCTAAGAAGGCTTTTCTAATTTAGGTCCAGGATTTCAGTCAGAAATAAGAATTCTCACCCTTTCAGTCTGTCCCATTCCATCTGTATCTGGGATTTCATTTAAGTCCTTTTTAAAACAGAACCTTTCTCTACAGTTTTGATTTAAATTCATTTTCCCATAGAACCTTTGCAAACCACTTCCTCTTATGCCTAGTGCTGAGACCTAAGGGGCCTTGTTTCCCCTACAAAGTCAAATTACAGGTATTTGAAACAAATGGAGAGACTACAGAAGAGCATTCTTTTTTGGATACAACTTTCTCAGTTTATTTTCCATAAATGAGCTCCTGAATAAATTAAGAGGTTGTCTCTGACTTCTCAGAAGATGTAAAAAAAAAAAAAAAAGGCAGTGAGAAAAGAGCATATGATCATATGATAAAATGAGTAAGAGCTACCAAAGGTGATTGTTTAGTATAATAATCCCAGTGTGGAAAGCTCAAGACAGACAAAAAGCATATACCACACTAGAGTGATTTCTGCATGCAAAGTGATGTGAGAAAAGTAGACCCCAGTCATTCAGTCACTGCAGTCTTATCTTTATTTGGCTTTGCTTAATAAAAAAGTTCGTTATATTTCTAAATTTCATGATGAACAGCCTCATTATAGGTATGTCTATTTGACCTACAATGAAATATACCTTTTGCACCCAGCTTGGGCATCAGAAGTTGTTGGTCACAAGCCATAGTCTGAAAATGCTTTATTCTGAAAGCAAGTGACAGCCGTTGTTCATTTGAATCACACTTTTGGTATATTCTTTTACAGGTAATCAAGACAATTCGGAACATATATGATAAGAATGTTTTTCATCAGCAGTGCATGCTATTCATGTGCTACTAAGGCAGGAAAATGTTGGCAATATACTGGAGAAATGTTGCAGAATCATCTCAAGATTAATTTCTAAGTAGTGGACCTTTCTAGATTATCTATGACCTATGGGTATAACTATATCTACTGTGTTTTCAAGACCAGCATTTCTAGACATTTGCTAACAGCTTTGCATTCTTCCAAAGCAAGTGGAGAATACAAAACTGAAAAAAAAGAGAAAAAAAAAATGTACATAGTGAACATCAGTTCTGCTGTAATCATATAAGGTCATAAAACCTCCTTGAGAAATTTGGAATGCTTGTATCACACATCTTTTCTTGCTAATAGGATTTGGGTACTGCTGGAGATTATACTTTAGATTAGATATATCTCCAGTTTCGTCCAGCCTGGAAATTTCTGTGTTCCATGTTCCTATTGCCTTAAGAGATTAGGAGGACTTCAGCGGGTCAAAGAGAAACAACAAAGGGAAACTTGGGACAGATAAAATGTTAATGAAATTACTGGAAGAGGTGGAGTTATACAATTGTGAGTTTTGCTAGGTTCATAATTTCACATTCGTATTTTATTACCTTTAAAAAATCTATCTTTGCTGTACACTGCACAAGGAAGGCACAATCTTAAATTACTAGTTCTGGCCCATTTTGTCTTTAAAGGACTGGATTGTTGTTTCTGATTTTTTTTTTTTTATACCAACATATCCAACTGTTTTCCCTTCAGTCTTCCAGCAACCTCCAGTAACAGAAATGACATTAAAATCTCATCAACATTCTTTTAATATATTTTCCTAAATTTACTGACTCTTTTTCATCAAAATGAAGAGACTGTCAGAACAATGGATGTCTACTGCATTTGCTGTTCCTGCTAGAATCAGCTGTATAACAATATGTTATCTCATGACTATACAATCACTGATATTTCCCTGCTCCTGTGGCATATTATTATGACAAGTGCAGAAAAATAGCATCAACAACATTCTATTTCCTTGGCACACTAAAAAATACTGAATGGAAACAGAACAAAATGAACATAGACTACTAAGGCTTGTCTATCATATCACTGAGTTCTCATCATCCTCTAGTGACTATATAGACTTACCTCCTGCCATATGTTCTACCTGCTATGGCTAGCTGGATAAACATTTTTTTCAAAGCAGAACAAAAATTTACTGTGTGTTGCACAGTCTTTCGGCTGCACTTATTAATTTTCAGGTCTTCCTATCATATTCCTTCACAGGAACAATATATTTCAAGAAGGGCAAGATAAGGTAAGAAAGTTTTACCAAAATACTCCAAAATAACAGTTTTGAACATTTCATGACTACTTTCTGAATGTTCACTTTCACTATTAGGTCTCTTCCACATTCATTGGAAAATTAGTTTTTAAGAAATCAAACTGTTTTGAAGCTTGTTTATATTATGGAAGGAGCACTTGGGGGGGAGAAGAGTGAAGATGTGTCTTTATTCTTCAAAAAGAACAAATTTGTGCCTTGCTCACATCTGAATATGCCTGCCACAAAGTATCCCATTCAAAGATTTTTATAGTTGATATAATTAAAAAGCTGTCACTTAAAGAATGGTCTCTCTCTCGTATGCACATGCAAGACTTACCCAAAATTAGGTCTCTTAATTCACCCTCTAGTTCAAATTTTTACATTCAACTAGTTTCATTTTAATCTTACCATATCATTAAAACACAAAACTCTTCACATAAAAAAATGAAATCTGGTCCTCCTTGCAGATGTCTTCATAGTCTTTGTATACAGCAGAGATGTAACCTGGTAGGTGACTTCAATGTTTATTCTGTATACGTGTGAGATTTGGTATACTCTATCCCCTTGGCTTGCTTAAGCAACCAGGGAGATCTGGGCAAAAGCTGTTATGATGAAGGCCAAAACTCAAATGTCAAGATAAGCTTCTTAAAATATGAATGCTTATTAGACAGCTCCATTTCTGGCTTCTCATTCTTCCAAACTTTCTCTGCCTTTAAAAATGATTTTGATATTTTTGAAAGCATAGGCTTACATTAATTTACTGTAACTGAACACAGAAATAGAATATTGATTTGCACAGACTAATTGGACACCGCCCATCCATTTACATGAATAAATGTCTAACAGGCACATAAGATTACAGCAACTATGCTTGAATATTGGGCACTCAATTCCATTCAGCCAGACTTCTGAAGTGATGGAAACCAAGGCTTTGGATTGTAAATTTAAGTTTCTCCAAAATCTTTTTTGCCTTGCTTTATTACCATTGACAAACCATCTTTGCTTTGTTTATAATGTTCACTGCGTAGTACAAAGGCCTGATACATATTATACTTGAGATAGGTAAGTTAGAAGATAAATGGAGTTCATTTCTCTTATGTTGTTAATTTAAAGACTAGTAATGTATTGCTATTTGAAATAAGCAGCTGTGTTCTCTGAGTCTTTGACCATATATCCTTTGTACAGAGGTTATTTATTATTGCTATTGCACCACTGGTGTACATAGCTTCTTACAGTTACTGATTATATGACAGGATGAAGATTTCAGTCAATCATCGCCAAGAAGAAAAACCTTATTTTCCCACCTCTGCTGATAGCTTTATGAGCATCGGGCTAAATTCATTCCTAGGTAACATCACTGATTCCAATGGCACTGCAACAGCAATGAATTATGTGCTCACATCCCATTTATTTATCTGCCCTTTCACAGTTAGCCACCACAGCTTCTCTCTTCTATGTCCTGAAGATGGACAGTCCAATTTTTAGGGTGCTTTATTTAAGGAGTGGAAGACCTCAGTTCATTTCACCTTGTACTGAATTACCTCAGTCAACCCTTTCAGACCTCAGCCTCAATATCAATAGGCTAAAAAGCACCTCTTCTACTCTGCATCCACTGCATGTATTTTAGTTATTTCCATTAAATGAAACAGCCTTAAAATGATGCCCTTTACTCCCAGAGTACCCAAAAGCCTGCTAGCAGGGCATTCTCCTGCCATATGGGAGATCTGGATTCAAAGCCCTGCTACAAATCAGGTTGAGTTTCTCACATCATAGAAGAGTGAATGCTTTACAGTAGGCTCTTGGGTTTGATGAGGTGCACATTCACCAAATATTACACTCATCTGCTTTCTCTGCAAAGCTCCAAGACAAAGCCCTAAAAACAGCTATCAGATTGACTAACAGGTGGGAAAGAAACACTGGTTTGAAAATCCCATGGGGATTATTTGTGAATTATTTCTTTAGGAAGGTTGGCAGTTTCAGCAGTTACAGATACATGCTTCCTTACTGGCATCTAAGACCCAAGAGGTTTTTGCTGCAGAGAAGCATGTGTTTTGGGATCCCAGCAGTGCTTCAGTGTTTTCCCCAGACCTGAAAGTGATAGCTAGATGCTTTCACAGAAATCCAGAGACTTCACTGAAGCATAAGAGCAACAGTATCTGTAGATTGGAGTCATGGCTTTATTTTAACAACTTACTACAAAGGCTCTTAGTTTCCCATCCTCAGATAACAAGCAATCTCCAGAAATTATTAAATAACAAAGATATCTAGGAGACAAGATCTGCTGTTTCTTTGGTCTGGTCAGAAAAGCAAAGGTCCCTTCCTTTTATTAAGTCTAATACCTGTTAATTTGTAGTGATTTCAGGTTAATTTGGAATTTTTTACCTACTAAATTTGACTTGTTGATGAACTGCTTATGGCAAGCTTAGAAATCTGGATCTAGGTCAGTGAGAGCAAAAGTTGCTGCTCTTAATAGCAGCTTTTAGAATACAGAGCGTTAAATCTAGTTCAGTTAGGGTTTTCCTTCTAAAGGTATGTTGTCCATCCAGCTCTTTCAGCAAGAGACATCCGGTGTCTTTTCTTGAACAGCAAAGTACATCAGTATCTTTCTTACTTTATTTGATTAATGTAAATGATTTGCCTGCAGCAATCAGACTCTGTTTGCCAGGATAGTCATTATACAGTGACAGAGATTAGTGAGGTACTTAATCAAAAACAACAGTGATTGATACTCCGTCAGTTTTGGTCTTTAATCAGTGAAGCTTTCATCCAATCATCAGCCATTAAAGAGTCTCATTTATCTGATTACTTTTGGAGTGTTGGACTTAAAAAAGAAATAGATAAAGGTAAGCTATAGCCTTCCTGTGACATTACCCAGATATACGACTGCTTTTTCAACTTTCTGTACTGGGAAAAAAATAACCCATATCAACAATTATTTATACAGGATGGTTTGCTCAGATGGTTGGGATGAGGATAGGGAATTTTTCAGTTCAGCTGTAGAGCACTAGTAGAATATAGCCTCAGGTCAACAATGACCAAAACTCATTTTCATTTTATAGCTCTTTGGAGGCCTACTGTAAATGAGTTGGTGGTCTCAGTCCAGTTCCTAGAAAGCAGCAAAGTTGCCAATAAATTTGTCACTTTTCATTTCTTCTCATAATGGCTAACCTAGATTACAGGATGGAGAAACCAACTGAAATTTTTTTCAGAAGGTATATATAATTTAATATGTGACACAGAGTGAGTGAGCCAGCTCCTGGACATAGCTTCCTCTCAACTTTCTCTGCACATTAGCAACATGTCTAATCACTACAAAACGGAGGATGTGTTTCACAGTGTGTACCATGAAACTACATAAATCCCAAGCAATTCTTCAAGAGCTTTAAGAATCTCCTAGCTTTGATGAATTATGGTATAAACAAAGCCTAAATTGGACTGTCAGGTAGTGTAGAGTTATAAAGGAGGAAGAACTTAATGCTCAACTTTGATGTATAGAGAGGTGCAAAACCAGATCATGATAATTATGCAGCTGAGGTAGACCCCCTAACAGGTAGAAAGGTAAATAAAATCAAAATAACAAAGCTGTGAGATTCTTCTTCCTCCCAATAGTCATCTTAGTATGGAATGGAATGGAAAGACAAAAACCATGAATTAAATAGCTGCAAGTGTAAAAGGTACTAAAAAGACAGGACATACACTGACCAAACTCAAGCACAGAATTAGGAAAAATATTCTTGTTTCACATTCTCAGGATTGTGCATTTTTTAAAATGCATGTCACCATGTGAAATTAGCAAAACGGTACATGAACTCATGGCATCTCCAAGCAATATTGATACATTTGAGCATATATACTTTTCACGAGCGGAAACACATGGGTGGTTCTGAGCCTTTAGCCAGAATAATTGATTCCTAAAAAATATACCCTCTTATGCATATGATTGGTGTAATTGCATAATAGTAAATGAATTTACACAGGTGGAAAAACCAGAGTATTCTGGAAAGCCTGGACATTCATATTAATTATCAATCAAATCTCACTAAATTAGGAGCTTTGGAAGAATTACTCAAAGCAGCTACTTCAGCTATATACCCAGGTCCAGCAATAATTTAGCTGAGAGAACACAGTCTATTAAATACGTATCATGCTCTTACTCTTGACTCTGTGTTAATGTAGAAGAGATGCATGGGTAAGAAAGCTTGGTGCTTGAAAAAGGGAAAAAGGATGTATGTGTGGCAGATAAATCTGGTGTTTTGGAGATGATCGTGTTGAATATTGATATTCTACAAATTATGGAATTTATTCACACCAGTTACATTTCCACTGCTGGGATAGAAAAGGTGCTTATGTTTAGAAAGGAAAGCATGATTTTTCTGAAGAGATGCATGGGTAAGAAAGCTTGGTGCTTGAAAAAGGGAAAAAGGATGTATGTGTGGCAGATAAATCTGGTGTTTTGGAGATGATCGTGTTGAATATTGATATTCTACAAATTATGGAATTTATTCACACCAGTTACATTTCCACTGCTGGGATAGAAAAGGTGCTTATGTTTAGAAAGGAAAGCATGATTTTTCTATCATTACAATCCTTCAAAACAATTAATACAAATTGCTTTAAAAACCCACAGTTTTAATTTTACTTTTAAGTTCAGAAAGGGTATACTGACTGTATATATTCGACATCTGGATTTCTATCATTACAATCCTTCAAAACAATTAATATAAATTGCTTTGAAAAAACCCACAGTTTTAATTTTACTTTTAAGTTCAGAAAGGGTATACTGACTGTATATATTCCTGACATCTGGAATTAAAACCAGGTATGGTGACAAGAGCAACTGTAGCAAATTGAATGGGACAGTAAACCCACACAGTACTACTATATTGGGTTGAATTTTAACTGAGATAATAAAATCAAGTAGTGACTGAATGGTATTTTGTCCTAGACTTATGAAACAAAACTGACAGAACTCGTCTACTTCCCAAACATGAGATCTCTGATTCACTGAACGCCAGAGCAAACCAGGAGGAACTCCAATGAAGTTGGCAGCACAGTTATGCTATAACAAAACTGGAAATCAGAATACTTCAGGACTTGATTGCCAGGAGTAAAACACTGAAGTCAATAGTTAGACTGTTTCATACAAACTATGGACCTATCCCAAATCTTACTCATCCAAATGAAGACAAACTCCCTACTTTGTACTGGTAGGTGGCAGAAGACTATAAAGCCTTTCTGTTTTTCTGCCTTCCCCAGATACGCTGGGTGACTTGAGACAGTTTTGTAGGCAGTACATAAGGAGTTTACAGTTGCCAGCCATCTCTTCCCAGGTAAACCTCTTATTTCCTGCGTTGTCAGACTAGCCCAAGCACAGTATCCTGTAAAGAACTGTATCTCCTTCAACAGACTCATTTAGTAACCTACTAATAGTCTGCACTATTACTCATCAATGCCTCATTTTCTTGCCAAGGCTCAAATGAGACACATAAAGTGACAGAGACTCAAAATGAAACACACAGAATTATTATGCATATAGGCAACTAAAAAGCAGGGGGATACACCTTTCTTTCATGTAAAGAAATCCTTTGTATAATCTCAGTCTTAGGATTTCTTTCTCAGATTTCTTAACAATACCTACCAGCTGTAGAGAACTTTTCATCAGTAGACCTCAAATTGCTTTACAAGGGAGGTCAGTGTCATTACAGCACTGGTCAAAGCCGAGCCTCAGGGGAACATGCCAATTTCAACAGGCTTCTGGTTCAGAATCATTTAATGTTGCAACATTGCATTTGATGTTTTCATTTCAAGGAAATTTTCCTTGCTGTTCCCCCACACACACTCCCATTACAAACTTTCTATATTTTCCTCTTTCTCCTTGAGATAAGAGGAGTTAGTACCCCCTTGTTAATCGCCCTGGGTAAATGAACTCCACAAGGTGATTTACCTTGAATAGGCTGTCCCTAAATTTTAATGGTCTATCATGCTCCCTAGCATGTCAAGTTACCCACCTTCCTCATGCTATTCTGAGTACAGCCTGAAGTATGCAAAAAAACAATGTTTATGTCAACAACATTGAATTTTCAGATTCCTAGATCATAGAAACTCTTCCTCCCCATTTCCTCACAAGTTATTTACATTGCAAAAGCATCCCAAAGATCACAAAGTAACAGCCCGTAACATCTTACTTTTTACTTCATTGCACAGACGATTTAGCTAAAGAATTTTCTACTTTGCTTAAATTATGATATAGTTTATCGTCATTCTTTCTTATACTATTCTTAAAGGATTGTTTATCATATTGTTGCTACATATGGACATAAAGAACACAAGAATCATACAGAGACACATTCTCCAGTATTCCAATATACAAAACTCAACACCTGAAGAAAACTAAAATTTGAACAAGCTGCTTGACCGAGTAAAAGAACACTTAGTTGTCACCAGGAGATGTTGTAATGTGTGTGCATGGTTAAAAATAGGGTTAGCAAATTTTCCCGTCAGCCATCCAAATACACTGGCATTTATTATTATTGGCACAAAAATTAAGGTTACTTTCTTTATGACTCTCATTTACATTTATGTAGTTTCAGCAGAATGATTTTGAAAGAGTAAAAGATTCATAAAATTCAAAGAACAGGTTACTAACGTATAGACCGGATGAATCATCTGCATCGGGGCCTGCTGTCAGTTGAGCTGCTACAGCTTTATAAGTAGTAGCAATAACCGTAACAAAATAAATCCGCTTCAGCAAACAATGTAACTGTATGCTCAAATTCCTTTTTACTGAGAAACTGTACTACTAGTGCTGAATCCTTAAAGTTTGCTTTAAAACTGGTGGTGAAACTTTCGTTGGTTTCCAAAATTAGATTAGTTTTGGCTGTTTTTGAAAATCCCATTCTTATACATACCCTTGAATACAGTTTTATTAGAGAATTAAAGTTAAGCGTGTGCTGAAGTGTCCTGCTAAATGAACAAGATTATATGACAGGATTGCATACAACAACAGGGCACTGAATCCTGTGGGTCCCTGACAGTCTTATGTTTATATTAATTGAGGACAATGATAGCATCACAGCTAAATAAATCCTATCAGCTTGCTTGTAAGTTGAGATACTGACTCCAGCTTGTCTTGCTATAGATGGAATATTCTTAATTTTGAAAAGAGGGAACAAAAGACAGTCAGAGTTTCTGATGTCACAAAATCGCATCGGAAATCAACATTTCATTTCACGTTTGTTTTCTTTCAAATGCCACCATGTGCCCATAGACAACATGTTAAACATCTTTGCAAATGGCCACACACTATGTGTGTCTGCTTCAGTGATATTTCTTTCTTCAGCCAAGGGTGACATAAATAACTGCATTGCTAACCCTAAAGAAAGACATGTTTACAAATTTCAGATAAGAGTATCACTGGTCAGAGAAACTCAGTGATTCTAGCACTTGATGTAGAAATTAGATACTACTGGATCTCATTTAACCCTCTCTGCTAAAACAGTGGAAGAAATTTAACCTGGTATGAAGAGTATAGGTTTCACTGAGTTTATGGAATTTTACTGAATGAAATTAGGTTTGCACTAACTATGGAATTTACAGGTATTTGCTCAAAAATTAGAATAAGATGGGGATTTTCTTTTAAAAGAGCAAAATTTAAAAGACACAAATTTGTGTCTGCAAATTTGTTTCATGACTTAGAATTTGAAAGGCATTTCAAAGGAAATACAGGCGTATTAATCCATGCTTTCTGAGGCTTATTCTTCATTATATTCTGCTGAATTGTTACCCAACAGCTAAACAAAATGTACAGGTTTTATACAATATGCAGTTCTGCAAAGGAAGCCAACTTAGATCATGATCTGTTCCCATCTCCTCTTGATTCAGAAGCTATCTTTCAGTCTTTATACCTTATTTTAAAAGGACTAGTCCTAGCCTATTTTACTAGATATGAAATGTGTAGATCTCAAAGGCAGAGTAAATTTTCTGGAATTTCTGAGAAGAGGATAGATTTTAATCAAATGGCACATCCCTCAGGATATGATCACAAGTGTTCTTTTAAGTGGAAGAAATAAAATATAACATCTGCTAAGCTTCTTGTGACTGGTTTTCTAACTTTCATGGGTCTGGTAGAAAAGAAATGAAAAAATACTAAATTAATATACACAACCCATGAGTCCAAATGCCAGTAGCTCATGGCCATCATGGACAATGCAGTATTACATTCTGCTCTCCTTAAAGGAACTATTGCGCTTAACACCCTAATGGGTTCCTAATAGAAGAAAGGGGAAAGACTTTGTCATGGTTCCATATGAATGTACAGTATGTTAGTAATCCAGTAAATTATTGTTTTTCCATTCACAAATCTATGCTATTTTTTGATTTGAGGTTGCTCAATCCTGAAAAATAGCAATACAAGTCTTCCAGAAATATCTCCTGAATCTCAGTAGAGATTTTCAGTGCTAACATAGGATTTTCACTGTGGCCTAAAGAAAAAAAAAGGCACAAACTACAATCTCTGGCCATCACAAAATATTGCTGTATGTTATTACCACTATAAAGTATTAATTTCACTGGGGAAATAATGTAAGTTGCTGCACAGCTGGAACTTTAGTTTTATTGATTGTTCCTTTAAATGCATTTTAAATGCAAAGGAGATTTTATTTCAGTCTAAAACTTACTGTGGAAAACATCTCGATAACATATTTGGAACTTCAAAATATGTGCATAAAAGAATGATCCTTTATGGGTTCATAGTTATTGTCATGCATATATTTTTCTAATTTAGGCTTTATAAATAGATACATACCAGAATTCAAAATGTGGCTGTTATACAAAGAAGAAGTTTCATCTTGATTTCAAAGGAAGTGAGCTCAGGGCAGAAGCATGCTAATACAAATGCAGAGTCAGACATTAAGGTTGTTCATTGTGGTGACCAAGAGCAGGTATCTACCAGGCCTTAGAGAGATGGACTACAAGGCTTAAAACACATTTCTTTAAAAAATCTTACTCTAAAGTTATGCTTTTTAAAAAAAATCTAATAACTTTAGAGGGAAAAATGATGCAGCACCAAGTAAGTATAGCAGCTATTTAGAAGAATATTTTCAAATATGTACAAAAGAGTAACAAGATCATATTTTCACAGCTAGCTTCAAAACTGGCAGCCATGTGTTTGATCGAGAGCGCAGTGAGATACACGATTCCTTAGATCTAAAGAAAAAGCTCTAAAAGTGTTTAATATAAGTTAGGATCTCCCTGGTGCAGGAACTTAAGATGCCACACCTGTATCTCTGAAGGATCTGTAAGACCAAAATATGCTTGAGCTCAGACATCTTGAAGGCAGAGTACATATCACTGAAAAATTCTATGTACAGATTAATTTAGGAAAGATCACTGGTGAACTGCTGTAATTTTTGTATGTTCCTACCATGTGGCAGTCCAAAACTGTGCTGAAACAAAAGCTACTTTAGCCTCCCTAAGTTGCTACTTGTGTGCTGCACTGTAAATACTTAACTATTTGACCTATCAAGGCACGCAGAAAGACAAGGAAAGCACAAAGCTCAAAATAAGGTTCCCCCACTCTACACAATTGTTTGTGAATTTAAAACTGGAACGCAGAACTTTGTATGCCAAAAAAATCTGCCTATTAATGCTGATCTCAACCAGAACTGCTATGCATCTCATGAATGGAAAAACATGTTCTTCTGCTAACAACCTGCCTATAGCTTTTGCTAATTCTGAATACTTTCCTCATGGTAAGCCACTCATGCTGTTATTGTAGAAGAGTTAAGACATGATAGCTCTTTTACTAAAGCCACTGAATGGTCATAGGATCATAGGATAATTTAGATTGGAAAAGACTTCATTTAGTTCAATCTCTTTCTCCTATCTGAGCCAGCTATGAGGTCAGAACAGATTGCTTAGGGCTTTATCCCATCTTTGGTGCTTGACTTTAATAAAGCAGGCTCAAAAATTAAAGATAAATGGGGAGATGGAAAGTATTCTCAAAAGAAATCTTGAATTTGTAGCAATCTCAAAGCAGAGGACTCTGGATTTAACTAGATTATGACTGGCAATGGCTTTGAGAGTGCAACATCTGTAGATGTGATCGGATCATGTTTGTTGAATAGGCTGAGTATTAAAGATAAGAAATAGAGGAAAATACTCATTTGTCGAGTGAGTTCTTAGGTTTAGCTATGAGGTCTGTGAAGCAACTAGATAAGATCTCTGTTCATTTAACAATCTGAGAAGGACACTCTAAACTGTCACTATTACTCAATTGAACAGAGACTTCTTAGCTGAGATTTTGAGAAGTGATTATAAGAGCAAGAGATTCTGAAATATGTGACTGGATCAATTAAAAGCAGAAGCCAGATATGTATATATAGTCACACTGACAGAATTTTGATTGGCTAGTGACAATTGCCTTCTACATCAAAAATTATGGGGAGGTTAGGGAACATAATTGATGAGCTATGATCACAAGAGATAGACCATGCATACCGAGTGATGGAAGCCAGACTTTTCGCTGGAATTCTCACTTTTATATCAGAATTGACGTCTAGAAATAAATGTGCTAGGGAGATGCAACCAAAGACCACTCTTGCAGGTGAATAACTCGGGGTTAAAAAAATGAACATTGAGTTCATAAAGAAACCAGACAAAAGTTTGGAGGAAACAATGGCTAGATTGAGAGGTAGTAATAATGAACTATAATCAAAGAATAAAAGCACTACAGAATTTCAGGATACTGCTGACATTAAGGGTCCTTAAAGACCAATACAACTGGTGTGAATAGTTTAAAATCTAAGGGATGCAAAAAGTCCAAATGAACCATAACATTTATTTCATATACACTGCAGAAGAAGAAGAATCTCCATGCTGAGATGATTAACTGAAAATCTCATAAAGTTGAACAACAAACAGCTACAAACAAGAATATTTTGACTGTCTGGACACAACCCAAAACTTCCAGGGTCAAATTTTTATATTTAGCAGCAGTCTGTGATGAGAACAGATTGAATGTTAACATAAATCTTCTTTATGCTGCCAGCCCCCTCTAAAAGGAAGTTAGTGTAAATAAGAATCATATACTTTAAATCAAAGGAACAATGGACTAAGCAAAACAACTTCAGTCACATCTCAGTGAAATATATCTGAGCACACTAATTGGAGACTCCATTTTGAAAATTAACACTCAGTTAGGGAAAAGTCAGGACTATAGGAAAAGCACAGCAAGTGTCACAAAGCAACTTTCCCCAAAAAAGTCAATTTTACAATTATGTGGGACATAATTATATTAAACAAAGCAGGAAAAGTGGGGGAAAAAATTGAGTGAGAGCCCTAGGCTTATATACTAAACCCTAAGCTCGTATATTCCACAACCAACAATAAATATACTAACATTAAAAAAGGGTCAACCTTTATGAACGACCATTTGCAAAGACTAACTGAGCTTATGAAAGAGGCTTTGGGGAGGAATAAAATATTCAACAGCAAGAAGTCTGAAAGGACAACAAAATGAAGATGAAGCCATACTCATGATAGGAAAGGCTAAGGTAGAAATTAAAGGATAATTACACACTGTTTAGAAAACTACTAGGATATTTTCTTGACACATAAAGAATGAGAATGAGTAAAAGAGAAAACTGACTCTTAAGAGACAGTCTGAGTAATTTATTGAGAGTACAGGATGATTCTGCTAAAATAATTACTTAATCATTTTTATCTACGCTTGCAAAAAATTATTTGTTGAAAACTGCCAAATAGATATCTCTCCCAAAGAAACAAAACTGAATTATAAAGGAGATTATCAAGAAAGACAGATCCCAATACTCACATTTGGCTGTAATGCATACAGCAAAAAGCTTCATGTGCCAAGCAGAGGTGTGCTTTGTCCTTTGCTGCTGGGAACTGATTATAGCCCCCTCCATGTAAAATACCATGGCATCTGGGCAACAATATTTATAACAGCCTCCAGGAGAAGTTAAGAAGTCATTATGACAACAGAGAGTGAGAGTGCAGTATGTTCTGTTTGTATCTCTTCCTTCTTTCTACTTCCTTGACAGATAAAATTAATGCAATTGATTCAATACCATTTGTTCTCATCTCATTTGCTATTTCTGCATGCAAGTGGAATTCCCAACTGGCTAGGAGAAGAAAGTTCAGGCAGCTTCATCAGATTCTAGTTGCCAGTTTTTTGAATTATTAAAATTGTGTGTCCAAGTCCTAATTCTAAAGGAAGTTGCAGGGGCAGGAGGTACTGATTTTCAGGTATTCACATATTAATCTTCCTTCTTTGAGGGACAGAAAGCACCAGTGTAGAGAAATAAAAATACATCTTTGCTGATAGCATACTGGTTGTATACCCATTTCTAGAGCCATCCAGCCAAGACAATGCAAATTTCCAGGGCTGAATGGCATTCCAGGTATAATGAAATAATCACATCCATATCACAAAATATCTTCCCATTTTGGTGTAAGTTTGTCATATAGCCAAGTAAATTATATAGTTAGAAATGCTGACATAATTTTTCACCCGTTTTTACCTAATCCTATTCATTCAGTCTACATTTGTAAGGCACTTTTGAAGAGGGAATGCAATATCCAGCATGAATGCTGAATTCTGTTATTCTTGCTGTATTTGAATCTTATGAAACAAAAAAAAAAAATCACTGCAGAGGAATTTTTTTTAATCTTTTAAATGTGAGTAGTGTTAAATCACAAATTGCCTTCTGTTAGTTGCCTAAAGTATGTATATTCAAGGAAGGTATATTCAAGGACGGTACATCAGTTCTGCTACAGTTCTTACACCTGACCTACACTTTTACTTATGTCACTGGTATACAAGTTATGCCCCCTAAATATTTAATTAAAGTACAGCCATTCTGTCATATTGATCTCCTTCTTTCCGGTTTAAATGATTCCAGTCTTAGATAAGATGTAACCCTGGAATGATACATGATCATAGCTTTAGATCAGGTGCTGTGCAATGTATCTTAACCCCTTACAGAAATGAAGAACTGAACCAGTCTTTAAATCTGCCATGCCTTTGGGCTGTAAGGAAGAACTGAAAAGGACAGGAGAGCAATATAAACAAATCTCAATTATTCAG
Organism: Aptenodytes forsteri; assembly: GCF_000699145.1. NCBI lineage: Eukaryota > Metazoa > Chordata > Aves > Sphenisciformes > Spheniscidae > Aptenodytes > Aptenodytes forsteri. Next base: position 304,938 of record NW_008795678.1, on the reverse strand, counting down.
CACTTACTGCAATGCTTTTTAGTTATAAATAGGAATAATACATGACAACTTTGGGAAGAAGTGGATTATCAGCCATCTCAGTAATACCCAAGAGGCAACACAATCTCTGACCATCATTTATTAAAAATTAGGATGGTTGAAGGGAAATTTCATCCACAACAAGGTTTTGCTCCTTCAGCAAAAGGAAGTTCCCTATTGATTTTTCAAGTGGCCTGACTACCTACAGGTCACACAGGTCTAGCCTGAATCACAGCGATAAGGTCTGGGGCAGAAGTGGACCAGATGCTATTCCCACACCAAGCTCATTAACCACAAGGAGCATATTAAAGCCATTGACTTCAGCAGAATTACATCAGTGTAAATTAGAAGTGCAACAGCTCAAACAAGTCAGGCCACCAGATGGCAGATCATTAATAGTTTAGAACCCAGTTTGGGGTCTGGTCATTATTTCACATTCCAAAGTTTTGTCAATATTAAAAGGTATGGCTTCATTTAATAAAACAACACTGGCTTTATAGAAGAATGGACTATTTTGGACAGAAAACCTTGGATTTCTGAAATAAATCTGAATGAAAAAAAGCCTCCTGACTGCAATGTTTTCTATGCAAAATCTCTGAAATACATATAGGTTTACAACTATAACTGCTGTATCTTAGCTGACATTTGGCCATGCTGCAACCATAATCAATTTGAGAAGAGACTGAGAAACAAGACCTAATCAAAAAGCTTTGTTAAGTCTTCATAGTGAAAAATTAGGCTGAGAAATACACAGTGAAGCTATATACAATATTTGGTACAGAGTGGATACAAGGGAGGTACATCCTCCCTGCTGTCTGTCATTAACAGATCCACAGCTGTGGATATTTACTGTGCTAAGGCTCTTACGTTTCTTTACCACCTTACTGCTTTATTATTATTGGGCAAGATATTTAGCATGTGTAAATTGGAATAGCTTCATTTAATTTAGTGGGGCTATAGCAATAGATGCAGGCCAGGGTTCCAGTTATTATTTGTCGAACAGGTTAGTAGCTTTCTTTTCTATAGTATAGTGTGAGAAAAACCTCAAGTAAAAAATTCTTCCCCATGGCAGCTAAGCAAACTAGAGTACCAGGCACAGTCTGTCATCACCACCACTGGGTGACCAAATGGACTTTGAAGCTTCTAATCAAACCTCATCTCCCAACAGCGAGAAAGTTTCTATGACCCTTGAAGGTCCTGAAGTTTAATTTGTGTCAGCAGGAAATCTTCCCTATAGGTAAATTATGTTTTGCCACTCTTGTTTCTCAAGTTCTAATAATCATATTTGGATTTCGGATTTTTAACAGCTCAAAGAGGCCTTTAGCATGGCAGAAAAAGGAAAACGGTGTGGTAGCACTCATATCTTACATTTATTTCAATTCATAGGGGCAAGTTGTGCCAGACTTTGGGATCCAAGGCTTTCTTTTCAGCACTTTTTAAAAGAAAACAGAGCTGCTGTTCCCTAAATTCTAAACTACAACCATCAGTTTCAGTGAGTCACTACTCTCCAGGAACTGAGGCAGCAGCAGCAAGACTTACACAGCATGCACACCCATAAGCAGTATAGTTACAGGGACTTATTCTCAGAGCATCCTTTCCTTTGTTGTTAGAAGCATAGGTATAAGTACTAAAATACTGTAAAGACTCCTACCTGTGACTTTCACCAACACACTCTTTTACTTTGAATTCAGTAAGAGGCTGGAGCTAGTATTTCTAAGATCTAGGCTTAACCTCTCTCATTGGCACATGTTTCTTTCCTCTATGCTTCAGTTTCTCCACATGTAACATAAGGATAATGTTTATCTACCTCACCCAGAACTTGAGAAGTGTCAGCAATCAGCCAAAATTCCAAATTGAAAGATATTAATGCAATTCAAAGACCGCAATGCAATGTAACAGTACATTCATCTGAGTTGCCTTGTATTGGTGGCTGCAGGCCTAAACCTGTTCATCTCAAAAATCAAGAACATCTTTTTTGAGTCCTACAAAAGATAGGTGGTCATGTTAGTGAAAATGAGGCAGGAAGATTAGAAACAAAGCCATTACTATTTCACAAGCTCTTCTGAGTTTTAGTGCAAAGTCTTCATTGCCTACTAGAGCAAGAGAGGACTAGCTTTATACAAAATAGACATGAAAGAATTCACTAGAATTAGTGCTGAATAGCCAGATCCCTCTCTCAGTTATAACTGTGCATTGAAGCTCACACAGCTCTATCATGAAGTGGTTAAATAGAGTTTTTTTCTTGAGAGATAACTGTGGTTATTTTTTCTTTCTACAGTTTCTTTCTTTTTCTTGAATTTCCATTTTATCAGAATGTCCAAAAGGGGAATGGATCATCTGAATCTACTCTAAGAGAGCTGGGGGTGTCCTGTGTTTGTAACTACAATATACTGTGCTCACACATACAGCAATCTTATTTATTTAAGTATCAAAGTAAGAGGATTATCATCAGCCTTCACCAGAGCTGATGTTCTAGGCTGCACTTTGGAATTCAGATTGCATTAAAAATACTTATAATGGTGCATAAGAACAGTGGTGATAGTTGCGCTCAAAAGCTCAAAATAAAAAGAACATTGAGCAACCTTTCACTGATGCAGAATTTATTTTTTCCAGAAACCTTTTAAAACTTCCCTTATATAATTGAATCATAGCCAATCTTAGATAATGAATACACTGTAGAGTTATATTTTTTTTGTGAGCAGCTGAGTTCATATAGATACACAATATACGTTATATGTACCATATACAGATTTGCCCTTGTGATGACGTATTTCAAACCTAGAGATTAGAGTCCAGGAAAAGCATGTAATAAATTAATGAAACTTAATGAAAAAGTATATTTTTGGCTAGATTTTTCTTTGTACTTTAATATAACTAATTTACTAGGCTCAGCTGAATGTTAGAATATGGTTTTTAAGCACTGACATATACACTCTCTGCAGCTCTGGAGACAAGGCTTTCAAGACTTGCTCTCTCACTCCATTTGAACACCAGGACTGAAATAGCAGCAGTGGATTTACAAAATCCTGACATGCCAGGCAATGAAGTAACTCTTTTCCTTGCTCCTTGGGGAAATCCAGTAGGATTAAAAGGGAAATAATTGACCATGTTCTTATTAGGTCTGGCAAGCATGAATCTCTGGAATGGGATCAGACATTGGCTGTCAAGGCTTTAGTGAAGTTGTATAATACTCCAAAACTATACAGCTGTCTCCAGGAAGGAGAATGCAATATGAAACTGTTTTTCAAAACAAAAAGCCCACAATTTAAAATCAGGGTCTGACGTAAATCCAACAGGCTTCTGTTGGGTGTTACATGAGGGATAAAATTGGCCCTGTTACATTAACAGTAAGTGGATTGCTCATTTTAAAACAACTATCATAATTTGGAGTGAAGAACACATGGTCCATAGTCGGTTAATTCTAAAATAGTTAATACCGATCCATTCATGTTAAAATTAAAATCTTGATTTGGCTAATGTTTTCAGTTATGTCATCAATTATCACCACTTTCAGAATGGAAAATAATTTTCAAAAAAGCAATCTAGCTTCATACAAATCTAAACTGAACTTATTATTGCACAGGATTTCAGTCATATCCAGTTTTATTCTCATTCCTAGTTAGCTATAAAGGAACAAACAGTTTCCATGCCCTCAATAGTGTTTTGAAATCCACAAAAACATCGAAGCAGCTTGTTAGCATAGCAATATTACATATTCATTATATGCCAGCTGAAGTATTGCAAAGTTTGCATCTGTTGTCATGAAGATAGATTGATATTAGATAGGTTTCATTACAATTTTACACCAATCTAGCCTGTATTGTCCCTGCTTTCAAGCTAAGTAAAGAGCTATTTCCACAACAACTATGGAACAATTCATTTGTATCCTTTCAGAATACACAACATCATTACCTCCGTGCCAAAACAACCTTCTGATGGAAGGCCCTTCTAAATGATAAATTGTGCATTCAAGAACTGTAGTTTAGAAGACTACAATTCCAAAACTGTTCTCTTTTGTGTTCCTAACCTGTATGAGTTGATGAGCTGATGAGTTTCAATTTTAGTAACTATATTTCCTACTGGATGTACATGTCTGTTATGCAAATACTTTCAATAACGGTGCACAGATATCTTGTACATTCAACTGCAGTCAACTAATCAGGCACATTTGCATTCTCATATGTAGTTGCACCCACAGTCATGGGGAATGTACATACAACTTAAAATCATACTTTTCTGCATATATTTGCCAAGTTTTAAAAAATGTGGCCAAAATCGTGCAATCTAGCATAACCTAAAAACTTGGCCAACCATACATATAGCCATACTTAAAAACTGCACAAATGCTAGTCAACTAATCAGGCACATTTGCATTCTCATATGTAGTTGCACCCACAGTCATGGGGAATGTACATACAACTTAAAATCATACTTTTCTGCATATATTTGCCAAGTTTTAAAAAATGTGGCCAAAATCGTGCAATCTAGCATAACCTAAAAACTTGGCCAACCATACATATAGCCATACTTAAGAACTGCACAAATGCTTCTGAATACCAATTACAGCAATCAAACATTCGTGAAACTGCATGCTGCACATACAACTGAAGCTAGAGGAGTGATAAGCATTATCCATCTGATTAGCTATGCTCTTTCAAGTTTCAGATTTCCTGAATACACATGTACCCCAAGATGAATTATCAAAATCTAATTAAAAATTTATAAATCCCCCACTATTTAAGACTCTCTATAGAGTAACAAATGGTGATAAAATAGAGGTTCATCAACATTTCCATTAGTAATTATATTGTTCAAATGTCTAAAAGTAATTAAACCCATAAAAAGTGCTTTAGTTATTTATTTGCATTTTTACTAGTCTCTAATACAAGAACACCATTCAACACCCTAGGTGCCCTTGGCAATCTTTTGGAGAAAGTAATAAAAGATAATAATACCTAGCTCTTAGACAGTGTTTTCACTAGTAGACCTTAAAGTGCTTTACAAAGGAACTAAGTCTCTGCAGCAAGTGAAAATCATGTCTATACACGTGTATCTATATTTTGCGTGTAACGGTGGTGCACTAGCCATCTATTTTATGATTATCTTAGAGATAGCTCAGTTTAAAAATACACCTACTCTAGTTTATTAAACTCCTTAGAATTTGTTTTCTTGAAGACTGGAAGAAATGGTGAAAGATGTTTGAGTGTTTCAGGACTGTCAAGTGTAACACATGATACATTCATATCCCTGGAGGTTTATGAAAGTCAGTTAACATTCAGATGTCCATCCCCAAATAGTCATTCCTTGGTGCCAGGTAAGAAAACAACATGAGCCTCTGTCCTGGTTCCGGCTGGGATAGAGTTAATTTTCTTCCTAGTAGCTGGCATAGTGCTGTGTTTTGGATTTAGCATGAGAATAATGGGATAACACACCGATGTTTTAGTTGTTGCTAAGCAGTGCTTATACTAAGTCAAGGACTTCCCATGCTCTGCCAACAGGGAGGTGCACAAGAAGCTGGGAGGGGGCACAGCCAGGACAGCTGACCCAAACTGGCCAAAGGGACATTCCACACCATGTGACGCCATGTTCAGTATGTAAAGCCGGGGGGAGTTGGCCAGGGAGCAGTGATCGCTGCTTGGGGACTGGCTGGGCGTCAGTCGGTGGGTGGTGAGCGGTTGCATCACTTGTTTTTCCTGGGTTTTGTTCCCCTTTCTCTTTTTTGTTGATTTCAATTATTAAACTGTTCTTATCTCATGCCACCAATTTTCTTACTTTTGCTTTTCTGATTCTCATCCCACCGCGGGGGCGAGGAGGGTGAGTAAGTGGCTGTGTGGTGCATGGCTGCTGGCTGGGGTTATACCATGACATTCTCTCTTGCCTACAGTACAGAAATAATAATTAAACTTTTTTAATGGATGCACTGCTGCAAAATTTCAACACCTTTATAGTTCATAACTCTAATTTCTCTACTCACAGACCCTGTGGGTGAGATTTATGCATTAAACAAGAACTGCAATCACAACATAGCAACATTTTTGAAACGTGACCAAATTAGCTTCATGGAAGAGAAAACAAATGCTTCAAAGAGGACAAGATGTTCAGTAGTTGTCAAGTAGCATTTCAATTTTAAAGAGAAATAGCAAATGCACTTTGGGTCCTAGTCTATTTTTACTTCTCTGTATGTTTGCCTTGTCTCATTGAAATGTATACACGGTGTGAAATACAACTCCATCTGTTGAGAAGTAAGGGATGTTGAAAACAGTGCTTTCATGATGATTGAATGATCTAATTCAGATCTCAGCTAAAGACCATCATAATTACTCAGGAAACTCTAACTCCAAGTTTCTTCAATCACATGTTAGGCTTTGGTTCACCTCCTCTCATTTAGGAGAATATATGTTAATCATGAAATTTCCCTCGTCTCAGATTAGGCTGAGGGTCACAGTGCGTCAACCATGTTATATCAGTTAGTCTGATATGCACCTGTACTTTCTTCCACAACAACAATTTTGATAATAAACGAGCCCTTCCTTCAAGCAACAAATTATTAATTAGTAGAAAGCAAACGTCTTACAAATAGTGAAGAATGCTAAACACACCTAACTTTCCTCTTATGCTTACCAGTACCAACATACTGGGATAATCAATTCCTACAGAAACTTCCACAGACTGTCTTCAGGAAGTGTACCTTGCAAGTGATGGCCATGACACCTCCTGATGTTTGACAATTGTTTTTCTTCTTAGGAAGACCAATTATTTTACACTGTTAGAATCTCCTGCTTCCTGGCCAAAGGCCTCAAAAAACACACACATACATGACTGCTTTATTTGGCAAGCCATTTTTACCTTCCAGGTGTTTTTCTTCATGAATCCAAGGTAAGGTTTAGAGCAGCGATATTCCATCCATGAGTTTCTGTCACAGACCCTGGCTCCAAACTCATACCGCAGTTGCTGCCAAGCATCTCATGATCCCTACTTCCCCTGCGTTTTGAGAAAACTTCCCACCTCTGCCATCTTCCAACTCTCGCCCATGTTCCCTTCCCTCCTCTCCCACAGTGTCTCCCCCTTCTCTTGTCCACAGACACTCCCAACCAATCCTGAAATGTCCTACCACCCACCCATACTCCTACACTCTCCCTTTTACAATAGCAAAGACTGAGCTTTTCTGTCTTTTCTCTCTTTTGTTGTACCTCCCTGTCAATCCCTTTTCACCTGCCTCCTCTTTTCAATTACCTTTTGCTGCTCAGTGTCCCAAAATGCAGCAAAAGACCTATCATATACTAGATGACTCCACATACTTTGACACACATAGTGCGTGCACCTCAAGAGGCAGTACAGGCTGTTTGGCTCATTCAGAGTTCATAATTTCCATTAGGCAGCTGTTCTGTTAGAGTGGATGTACACCTTGGCTGTTTGGTCACCCGGCCAACCAGCATGAACGTACGTCCTGGTCAGTCAGACATTTGGCTGTGGTATTGCCTGTTAGTCCTCAGGTGAAACAAATAATGCAGGCTGCCTCTTAATAATATGCCAAAGAAATTGTCCTGCAAAGTGCATGCTGCGCAAGTCTGTCACAGTCTCTCTCAATAACTAGGTGACATATCAATATTTCTAGGTTTTTACACAGCCTCATCTGTGGCATTCATAACATTATTACATTTCAGCTCCCCTTCTGTCACAATCATATGTGATATATTACGTTTTATTTTAAAATATGTACATGCCCTAACTTTGCTTGAGAATTCTAAATAGGATCTTTGCAAAACTACAGAACATATGTTTGCTTCCGCTAATTGATATAAACTGTTTTCCTTTTTAGAGAGCTCTGTTCAAAATAATTCCAAAATAATTGGATTTAAACTAAAGAATAAACTGTTTCAAGGTGGAATGAATGACAACAGTGTGCTGATTGATCGGCCCATTACAAAGGAGGGATCCAGGGGGATCTAGTGATGGCAGTTGTTGCTCCATCAAGATGTGACTATAAAAGCATGATGCTTAGTTTCCCTGCCTGCACAAACGGTAATAATATATGCCTACCTATTCTGAAGGCTTGCCATCGGATTCTAGCACTTTTGTATAGGTGATGAAAATTATGATGAGCCCACATTCAGATGGTTAAAAAAATTGTATGTATCAACATTAGAGTAAGACTATGCTATGAAGAAATGTTAACACAGAAATATGGATGAAAATTGACTTGCACAAACAAATCTGCTAATACAAATAAAATATGCTTTACAGAAAGTTAAATAAAACTGCACAGCATGGTTGGAAAGCATGATTCTTTGTAAAAAAGGCCACCAATGCAGCGATACTGATGGAATAAATATCTAGAAGAAATGAACAAAATCTTGGTAAATTATTAAAATCTCCACTTGAAACAGACTACTTTCTGTAGTCTTTTATGCAATGAGTCCTTGTAAACCACGTACTTATCAAAGGAATCCTCCATCCCATGTCTGCAGCTTCATCCCATCTTCTGAAGTGGGAGCTGCACTGGGAAGGGCAGTGCAACTCGACATGGAGGGCTGTGCCACATACCCCTGTGCCTCAGTTCCCAGCATTGTCAATCACCTCAATGGCCAAAAGGGCCATGTGGACTTGCCATACTGTTGCCATACAGAACAAAACTTCAGGAGAATGTAAGGATATATAAGTCATTGAAGATTTCCAACCAAGCCCCCAAAAAAGAAATAAAAAGTATTTCTCCATAAACGTTCTTAAAAATGGGATGATGTCTCTAGGGGTTAAACATACTCAGTGGAGCCAGCCAAATCCTGACAAGAGGCCACTGCTCTATATGATGATTGCAATCATTAAGGCTGAGAGAGACCCTGTTCTACAGCAGGAGCTATAGGGAACTTTAAAGACGTATTAATACAAATGGGTTTTTCAGGTTGGGTTTGAGAAGAAAAGGTTACAGCAGGAGCAGTAATGCAACACAGGAAATAAATGGATCCATAGAAACAAACATTTTACACATTTCTAGGTTTGATACTACTAAAAGTCTATAATAATCACAGATTAGATTTTAAAAAGGAAAAAAGGTGAAAAAATATCCCTGAACACTGCCACAGATACCCAGAGTGGAGCTGAAAGTGCTAGAATGCTGTGTAGTGAAAAGTCAGTTTCAGCTCCCTTGTAAATCAGTAGGATTTACCTTGTCTAGAAGAGGAATAGGATCATACCCTAAGATAAAAAGCACGTACTAGTAACTACAGCCAGCATCCCATAAGATTACTCACCAAGTCTCCAAGCTTTCTGAGCGCTGATAATTTAAAGGAAATTTTAATTAAAACCAAAACAAAACAGAAAAGAAATGTCAAAACCAAAACAATGTACCTGATCTGTTTTCTTCATTTCCCTCATGATGTCTTGCTTCTTCCTTACTTCAGGTGGTTCAAATAACAGGATTTAAGATTTGGTTTTGCAATCAAAATACACAGTCACCTCAAAACCAAGGATTAGGGCAGGAGTAGGAAGCATCTGTACAAAATCCTTTCCTCCACCTGCTACTCCCAAAACCATGAAGAAAAACTAAAGCAAGAGTCAAACAATTACATTGCATGTGCAACTTTTCACTAACAAGGTGCTATTTCCATTTTTTTCCACACTTGGTACTTCTTAAATACTTACTGAAATCTACTTTATTTCTTCAGCTAATGAGTTTTTAATCTGACTGTCACCATTCATGCTAACAAAGTAATGGAAATCAACTTTTTCACCTACAAATCCCATCCCCCCAAAACAGTCTGATGAATGATCAAAAGATTTCAGAGTATGCACAACACAGGAGCTGAGATTCTCACACATATGGAAATATGAGAGAAAAATGTTTTCCTGGGGATATCACCTCCAATATTCACATAGAAATAAATATAGAAAATACACTTTTCTATGGACGATTTTGCTTTGGAGTAGGAAGAAAGTTTTAAGGTAAATGGCAAAATGACGAAAAAAATAGTTTACGTATTTTTCAGTAAATGCATATGAGCATATTCCCATTGGACACAATGTAAAGCACATAACATATCCCAGACAATAGAACAACACACGAAGAGGGAACGTGTCTTGCTTTATCAAATCAAATATTCACAGGCAAGAAAAAATTACAGAATAGCCTGGAAGCTGTTAATTTAAACTGCAAAGAAGAAAAATGTGTCTGAACAGCAATAATGGATCTTCATCTCAAGTAGAAAAAATGGGCCATATATATTCATTTTCTCTTTGGAATCTTTGGAAGCCAAAGGTTTGCAGGATTAATTAGCAATCATGTTAATTAAGGAGTCAGGTCACTGCCACAGTATCATCAGACTTGGCATGGTGGAAGACTTTTCAACCTGTTTTACATTTATGACCTTGTTGCTTTTGGTCCGTGCTTCTCAAGCAGCTTTGATCTCAGAATTGGCCTCATGTTTAATTTGGTTTCCTTCTTGTGCCGGAATAGTGGATTTCAACTTGCCTTTCTATCTAAATGTTATGGTGGTGCAGTGCAATAAGATCTTTGCACAGAACATGTTATTTTCCGATTCATTCTTTTGCTGTTGTGGTCTTACCTGTAAACATTTAACCCACACTGAGACTCTCAGAAGAGTGCATGAAGGAACTAGGATGAAAGTGAAATAGCATTTCCATGAGTCAATCATAGTTTGAAAATAGTTTTGATTTCACCCTGTTTACAACCCTTCATTGTCTTTCCTTATGACAAACTGAGTTGGGCAGAGTCCCACCCTCGGTCAGAGGAAATGGCAAATTCTAACTCTCCCTCTTGCCCCACCACAAGGAATAAAAATTTTCTTCAGAAGCTATTTTGACACCAGATCAGAAACAAAAGTTGAAATGTAAGCACTAAACTCGCCATCAGATCAACCTGCCTTTAACATGACTTTATAACAACACAAACACACATTCCATGAAAAACAGTTTGAATACACTGTGAACCTGCGAATGCGACATAGGAGGCTATGCTTTCTGCAGATCTAGCAGATTTGAGATCTCATGGTATTTTAGCTTTGTTCAATCCCATTTAATCCAATTTTCACTAATTTCAGTGATATTTGACACTCAGAAAGATGCCTCAAGAATAAAGTAAGTTCCTACAACCTTAATGAAATTAAAGATCTCGGTAAAGGAGAGAAACTGAAACTAAGTCTGTCATGGAATCATAGAATCATAGAATCATAGAATCATTAAGGTTGGAAAAGACCTCTAAGATCATCCAGTCCAACCATCGACCCAACACCACCATGCCCACTAAACCATGTCCCTAAGCGCCTCATCTACACGTCTTTTAAATACTTCCAGGGATGGTGACTCAACCACTTCCCTGGGAAGCCTGTTCCAATGTTTAACCACTCTTTCAGTAAAGAAATTTTTCCTCACGTCCAATCTAAACCTCCCCTGGTGCAACTTGAGGCCATTTCCTCTCCTCCTATCGCTTGTTACTTGGGAGAAGAGACCGACACCCACCTCGCTACAGCCTCCTTTCAGGGAGTTGTAGAGAGCGATGAGGTCTCCCCTCAGCCTCCTTTTCTCCGGGCTAAACAACCCCAGTTCCCTCAGCCGCTCCTCATAAAACTTGTTCTCCAGACCCTTCACCAGCCTCGTTGCCCTTCTCTGGACACGCTCCAGCACCTCAACGTCCTTCTTGTAGTGAGGGGCCCAAAACTGAACACGGTATTCGAGGTGCGGCCTCACCAGTGCTGAGTACAGGGGCACGATCACTTCCCTAAGGGGTGAGACCATCTCTGCTCATTTCTCTCCACTTCAGGCCCCTTACTTTGGTTTGTGGTTACCCAGTCACCACGTGTATACCAGCACACATCATTTAGTATCAGTCACAGCACACGCTGCCTCTCATGGTACAGACAACAAGGAAATGGGAAGGAACACTGGGTATGTGCTGAGGAGCAGGGAAATGTGGGATGGAACTGGACACATTGTAGAGAGATGTGGGTTGTTGCAGTAGAGTGAGTTGGGACACAATGTCATTATGAACTAGGCTTCATTAATTCCAATGCTGATGAAAAATATGTTTTGCTGTTGTTTTTAACCAACACAACATAGACCTTACTGCAAAAAACATTAATATGGAACAGTACATTAATAGATTATTCAAAATGTATCGCTAAAATAATGCAAAAATTTCATGTCATTAATCTTATTCATAGCAGCCAGCTATCCTGTCTGAAGAGAGCATGCAAAGTGTTTTTAAAGAAGGCGGTTTTTGTCCTGTAACTCTACCTCATAGTAGATAAAGAAGGTTGAAAGAATTTGATTAATCTGGGAGAAACAGCCTAATTCCACTATTTTTTCCATTGATAAACACATACATACACACACACACATTCTATGTGTATACTTTTATAGCAGTAACAACACGGGAAATTCAAGCCACCATCAGTGTTATGGTAAGACAGCTATGGGTTGTTTGATCTTTTGGACTTGTATTTTCAGGAAATCAATTCAAGTAACAAATTGCCAGATAACTTTGCTAAAAGAGAAATATGTAAATACTTCAACAGTAAGCTTTTCCCAGATTCATATCCCATCCATTGCTGTTAAAGGAGACTAGGTAGTTAGCGTCCTGGCAGATCATGAACCTGGAGATGTAAACTAAGTGTTAATTTTATCCTTCCTCTACTATGCTTTGCACTGTGGTGGAATACGTTATAATAAAACGTATCTGTAATATAGAAGATAAAAATAACTGGAAGGAAACCAGAGGTTCACAAGGTGATATTCCTCCATCAGTGTTTTTGCACAGGTCAGAGCACAGGTCAGAGCATACCAAAACAACTTGGTCTGGTGCAACTTTTCATTGTACACTGTAGAAACTTTATGTAAAATAACTGGTGGTATTCCTCCTCCTACATGCTTGACTGGCCACCTTAAATTACATATTGGACTTGGTAGTTAATCATTCTCTGTAACATTTCTAAGTACTGACTTAAAAAATAATGTGTCACATAACCCAAAGACTGGAGGACTCTTACAGTCATTGTAAAAAAAATATTAAGGGAGAACAGATAGGTGATGGACATCTTGTCTTTAATTTTAGTGTTACAGATTTCTGTGATGTTTTTTCCAATATTGCTTTATCACAAATTCATGTTTTAATTCCAATTTATGAGGTTCTGCTCCTCAGCACTCTTACAGATGACACACACCTGTTCTGGATTTTACTTCAGAACAAAACCTTCAGAGCTTTTATTTCTCTGTATTTTATTTCTGAGTTGAAATTACAGTTCTACATTAGGCCTTTTACTGGACATTTCTCAATATATACACACCTGTGTGGGTGCTTTGTATAACCACTGTGAGAAGACCTTTTGCTTTAAGGAAAATACTCACAATACAGCTCTCTACGCATAGGACAAAGAACATTGAAATGCTGAAATTTTGCTTTATAAGACTCAGTCATATGTAGAATATCAACCAGAGCTCTCCAAAATCAATGGAAGCACTGTGCAGAGTTAAGCACATCAGAGTGCTTCTAATGAATCTCTGCATATACAAAGGTCTTACACGATACACATGGATAGCATCTGTGCTACTTTGCTAAGAATTTCACTTTGATAATGTTTCTATGACAAACATATGTGATATTTTTATAACGACTCATGAGCTATAAGTTTTAGATGTGATTCACAGAATGTATAGTGCTACAAATACATCAAAACAATGTAAACAGTCAACAAATATGGAATTTGTTAAGTCTACCTTGTCCCTTTATCTTCACCCAGACAAATGCTTATCAAGGTGAAAAAAGAAGGAACCTATGAGGCACAAACATCATAATACATTTCTTTTACCATTCAAAGGTAAAGTAGAGAAGAAGGAAAGCAGGCATGCTCAGGATAATTAGTAAAAGTAGCTGCTTTCTAGCAATCATGCAGAAGAGAGGAAACTATAAAATCTCAGCTTTAGCATGGAGTAAAGAAAACATGAATATTTTTGCTTTTTGAAGAAAAAGGTCTTCACTGTTTTATTGCTATAATCCTCACCACCACCACCACAACCTTGTGGTGCAAATAACTCTCAGGGCTTGCATGGTCAAAGCCTGGTTTGGTTTTGTTGTTACTACTATAATATCTCACTGGAATAATGACATGTCAAAACTTCCTGGAAAGTGAACTCTCAAATTAATGCCTACTGAAGAAACATGTAAGTAACATATAAGTGAGAGAGTTACTGGAAAAACTGACTTGGAGTTTATGTGTTTCTTTAGCTTGAAAAATATATCAATTGGAGAACTTACACCATCAGTCTGGCACGCTGCCAGAGTAAATAATTCAAAATGCTGCTCTATACTCATGTTGCTACCAGTATAATTTCTGCATGAGTTGCTTTTGTATTTAATTGATAGTGAAAAAAGAGAAGTACCATCTGATAGATGAGTCTTACTTACCTGTGGTGATTTCATTGCAATTCCTCTAAATGAGAAGATGAAGTCATGCTTTAAAAAACTGACATATGATTGACAAGATCAGAATTTAATGGTGAACTTTTGTAGACAGCAATCCTGACCAACAGGGGAAGAAAATCCCATCAATTTTTTGTTGAGAGAGATGTGAAAATCTATTCTGAAAACGCTTTTGCGTTTAGGAACTACTGATCATAACATTTATTTATAGGACAAGAAACAGGATTCTAAACCTGAAGTAAAATTAATACTGTGTATGTCTATGTGTCCATTGGTCATATAATTTTTAAAGCTAAATATTTTCATTATTTAAATCCTTTTTTTATGATGCCAAAACAATTGTACTTTATTTGCATTAAATTACTGTAAATTCATGGCCAGATTCACCACTGCTGTAATGAAACATGGCATTCTTAAAGGGTGCAATGAAAAGCACCCTAAGTGCAGTGTGATTTGCAAATTCCTTTGGTGTTGATTAAAATCTCACAAAAGCACACTGAAGTCCATAGTTTTTAGCATTTAATGTGTCACTGTCAAAATATTAATCCTGCTTCCATGATGACTCATTGTGAACAAAGAGTTTTATTAAAACAATATGGTGAGTAACACAAAATAACACAACTGCATCAAAAAATCTCATCAGAAAAAAAAAAAGAATATGAACAAGGTTTTCAAAAGCAGGCACACAAAACATGCTTATGTACACTCATACATGCAAACTTTTGAAATGCTGGCTCTGAAAAATAAAAATTACATTTAAAAATAGTATTCAGTTCTAGAGTTCATGGCATAAATCCAGGAAATATCTTACATAATGGATCCACAGCCAGGAATCTTTCTCCAACTTGGCCTATGAAAACTCAGGGACAAGCTTCAGAAACCAATCTTTTAAAACACAGTATCCTAAAGCTACGCACATAAACAAGTGCACTATTTTTTACTCTGGTAAGCATGAAAGTTATTAATATAGTCACTGGAAACTCCTTGTGGTGTTTCCAGTTGTTAAGCTAAGGCCAGGTACTTCATTTATCCTGAAAATGTGCATAATACACATTAGTAAGCATTCATTACTGAGAATTCTGACCCTCGAATCCTGTCAGTCAATTTAATCAGCCCAAGTGGAGAAGATACATCATTGAAAAACAGGTAGTAGTGGTAGTAACAGAAATGGCAAACTTAACGAAAAGTCACAATTGACATGTATGTCACTATACACAGTATGCTACCATGCTCCTTGTCACCTTTGAAAATATTCATAAAATGTAACTTCTGTGCAAAACCGTTGAGATAACCAATTGTCAGTATTAAGCCCTGTATTTTCTGGGTTTTGTAGACTTAAATTTGTGAGTAGTAATTCCTTTTCTGTTCCCAAAACAATTGCTTCTGCTCTGAAAAGAATTGTCTGAAACAATGAAAAAGCATTTCTGTAGTTTAAGGAGCTTCTTGACTGATGAGAAATAGCAAACATCTGTTTGCAAGAATTGCAAAGTGAGAGCTTCTCAAAAAACTCTGCCTATTTGGGAAGTGTTAGGTAACTAAATGCAGCTACCAGCTTCCTCACTAATACTAGCATAAAGAAATAATTGATACAGTTTAGCTCAGATTTGCAACTATGTAATTTTTATCTTTTTTAATGTGGTGAGATCTATTTACCTACTGTGCTACATACTTGTACCAAGTGTTTCCAAAAGTGTATACCTTAATCTTCTGTGGAACTGGGGCATGAGAGACAGCATGAGGTGATACCAAATCTCTGCAAATATGATTTTTTCAAGACACAACAGGATGAACTGGATGAGCAGAATAGTTTCACAGGAGATACAGGGATAGGATTATCCCACCTTTTGAAGTGTTTCACATAGGTGGAAAGGAAAGAAGGGTCTTGTAGGCGTAAAGTAGTAATTCAAAGCCACAAGGATTGATATTCAGGTCAATAATCCTGCCTACAACTGAAACTTTCTGGTAATGCTAAATATTTCCTAGGACAAAAACCCTTAAAACACATTATCAGTGAGACACACTGGCATAATTTTAATCTTGGCTTGTAGCTATTCTCTTTGATTGTATTTAAACTCCTTAATAGAGAATGTGAAAATATTCTGATATATAAATATCCAAAGAAACTCAAATGCAACATAAATTATTCAAAACTTTCACACCTAAACTGTAAAGCAAATTGCTCTATGATGTTTTCTTAGTCCTTTCAGCGTCATTTACCAAGTTAACCAAGGAAATCTGAAAGGAGATAGCCAGGTAATGTATTTGCACATCTGGAGCCCCAGGGAGTTCATGATAGTTATGACTTCATGTCATATCATATTATAAATCTGAAGTGATTACCATACAGATAGCTTAATTGTACTTCAAAACTGCAATGGCTTTTTACTAGGAGACAAACCAAGGAGCTTTCCATGATTATGCCAGGTGATAATTTCCTCATCCACCATATTTCACATATATTGTAGACCACTAATATAAAATCCAGGAGATCTGCCTTCAAGTTTCCATTTACTACAAGATGTACTGACACGGTATTCAATTATTTTCTTAACACAGAAAATCTTTATACACAATCTAAGGAACCTGAAGATGCACAAGTCCATGAGACCCGATGAGATCCATCCGCGGGTCCTGAAGGAACTGGCAGATGAAGTTGCTAAGCCACTATCCATTGTATTTGAGAAGTCCTGGCAGTCCGGTGAAGTTCCCACTGACTGGAAAAGGGGAAACATAACCCCCATTTTTAAAAAGGGAAAAAAGGAAGACC
>NW_008795678.1:286279-286845 GCF_000699145.1 Aptenodytes forsteri | reverse complement strand
TTTGGGGACACCTTATTGCAGCCTATCAGTACTTAAAGGAGGCTTATAAAAAAAGATGGGGGCAAACCTTTTTGCAGGGCCTGTTGTGACAGGACAAGGGGGAATGGCTTTAAACTAAAAGGGGGGTAGATTTACACTAGATATAAGGAAGAAATTTTTTATGCTGAGGGTGGTGAAGCACTGGCACAGGTTGCCCAGAGAGGTGGTGGATGCCCCATCCCTGGAAACATTCCAGGTCAGGTTGGACAGGGCTCTGAGCAACCTGATCTAGTTGAAGATGTCGCTGCCCATGGCAGGGGGATTGGACTAGATGACCTTTAAATGTCCCTTCCGACCCAAGCTATTCTATAATTCCATGATTCTATAATAAAATCTACAACAGCAAAATACTGCACTGCTATGTAATTTGGTACTTTTGAAAATGAGGAGAATGTGGAAAGACTGATATCAGGCAGCACCGCTACAGGTTAGTATATTTTTAGCTAACCAAGTGTGCAAATAAGGGCTTGTGTATATATAACTGCAGTAGAATCATAGAATCATTAAGGTTGGAAAAGACCTCTAAG
>NW_008795678.1:257107-285991 GCF_000699145.1 Aptenodytes forsteri | reverse complement strand
CTTGGTGTCGTCTGCAAACTTACTGAGGGTGCACTCGATCCCCTCATCCATATCATTGATGAAGATATTGAACAAGTCCGGCCCCAAAACTGAGCCCCAGGGAACACCGCTTGACTGGCTGTGCCAACTGGGTTTAACTCCAGCAGCTTTCCAGCCACTCTTCCCCAAGCCTGTAGCGCTGCATGGGGTTGTTGTGGCCGAAGTGCAGGACCCGGCACTTGGCCTTGTTGAACCTCATACAGTTGGCCTGGGCCCATCGATCCAGCCTGTCCAGGTCCCTCTGCAGAGCCTTCCTACCCTCGAGCAGATCAACACTCCCGCCCAACTTGGTGTCATCTGCAAACTTACTGAGGGTGCACTCGATCCCCTCATCCAGATCATTGATGAAGATATTGAACAAGTCCGGCCCCAAAACTGAGCCCCAGGGAACACCGCTCGTGACTGGCTGCCAACTGGGTTTAACTCCATTCACCACAACTCTCTGGGCCCGGCCATCCAGCCAGTTTTTTACCCAGCAAAACCCAGTAGAACACATATACTGCAATGACTTGCATTCCTGACTTGTTCATGCATCAGTCACTCATATGTATTTGATTCCAAATATTACACATCTACCTACCATACTCACAGGCAAGACCAAGAGGCACAACTCTGTCAAAGGAGATGGTTGCTCCTCCCTCTTACAGGGCAGGTAAAAGTAACTTAAACAGCTCTACAGAGAACACAAAAGGCTTCTGATTCTTCTTTTACACTGTTTTATCTGTAGGCATTTTACTAGAGGATTGAGTACACTGAAAATATTCTAGCTTTCACTATATGATTGTTTAATATGATATTTGAATAAAATGAGTGTATTTTAAAGTCTAGAGCTCTCTTTACATGCCTGTGCAACTATTCAACTGAGTTTCGTGCTGTGTCTGTATGAGAATCAAACGCATAATACAGCTCAATTCCAGTGTAAACTTCATAGGAGAAAAAGCCTTATTACACATGCTATGCCTATGGTACTTTTTTTTTAACCATGTACTTTTTTCTGAGTAGCTGTAGCAAATCATTCACTACTTGGAAACTAGTTCTACCTGCACACACACACACACCCCAACATCATCTAATATTGACTATGTACAAAACACTGCGTTTTGTGTGGGTTAATCCCAAGTGGTGTTTTCATTAACTGACAATACTTACTCAGTTTTCTTCATTGCAAACAGAGAGCTATTTAATATGCATAGTGACAACAATATTAATTTGCAGATTTTTGTGTTTGGCATTTTGAATCCATCTTTCTTATGTTGGCTTTCCTGTAAGAAATTATCTTGATGGCCAATATTCCAGAGAGATTGAGTAACTGTAGATGATGGGATTTAGATTTGGTTGGTTTCTTGGTTTTCCTTTCTCTGGGGATGCTTTACTATATAGCCACTTGGGTCTCCACTAGAGTAATGATGGAGAATCCTTACTGGGATAGACAATGTGTCTAACAGTTACGTTAATTGCACTGTAATCAGATGGCTTGCAGTACTACCCATCTTTCACAGCTTACCTGCCTTCTCCTTTCTCAATATCTGCCTATGCCCCCAATTTGAAAGGCATTTGTCATTCTGGATCCTTTATATTTTCCTAGCTTTCCTTGCTCTCATCCACATTAATTTTAGTGCTATGCATTTCATGCTTTTATGGTGTTTATAATTGGGCTTCCTTCAAAAATATTTTTTCTTGGCATATTTTTCTTGGTCTTTGAGTTATCCAGATGAAATTTGCTGAGAGTTTCTCTCATTTGAAAGTACTTTTATTTAGGAGAAAAACAACTTTTTTTCCCCTCTCATCTTATTATTTTGAATTATTCTTTAATTAAGAACTAGTGCATGAAAAGATTAAATACATTATATTAAAATGAAGATGTATTAACCAACAGCATTAACGTTCTCATGGTCTGTGGGGTAGAAGAGTGGGAAGGACCCTCTGATACAGAAAATTTTAACCTGGCACTGGGGGACATGTGCATGCTCGTTGGCATTTAATTAAAAATGTCATTGGAGAGCTGCTGAATAACTTCCATCTTAAACAATTAAGTCTAAGTAGTGACTCAGGCTTCTCTAGATCATTCATTAGAAGCAGCTCCCAGTGTCTAGGTACAATAGACTCATAATGTTAATGCCAGCTGCAAAATAATGTTCATGGCATTCAGAGATACACAAGTTAAGCTATGTATCAGAAGACTACTAAAAAGTTAATTTTGTGGAAGGCACTTAATCTAGAATTGAAACATGTTATGTCGCCGGGCTGCCAAGGAGAAAGTATACCTAATGAAAGAGTAAAGAGGAAAAAAATGAGGACAAGAGTATATTAATAAAATAGCAATACAGGTGCTTAAACAGATGTGGGCTTCAGTGCCCAGACTATAAATCTGATCTCTCTTGGCTTCAATTTCTGAACTTAGTGCTTCTGACATAAATAATTTTCAGAAGATACTAAGTCCATATAGGACAGGAATACATTTGGTCTTTAATAAGGAAACTTAAAGCATTCAGTGGTGGAGACAGGGTAAAGAAGGAAAAGTATAGCCATAACTGGTTAGCTCTGCTGGAGAAACACTGCATGATATGGTCACTCGTCATAAGCAGGGGCAGGGGACGATGGCAGTGATGGAACTGCCTGGCTATTTTAAAAACACATAACATTCTACAGCAATTAGAAATTGGGCTTCAGCTTAGTCTTCTGTTTAAAACATTTTTAATATGCGTATTTACATGTCTATATAGACAAAGAAAACATTTCTCTGAGATGAAATCTCATCTTAAGGTTTTGAATTTTATCAAATGTACAAGAATAAGCCTCCTTTTTTTCTATTTCTTCCTGAGATTGATGTAATCTCTGACTAGAAAATTACATTATAAAATGTTTTAAGGTTAATTTTTGGGACATTGCCTATTGTTGGAAAGGGGTCACGTATAATATGCCTTGTTTATGCCAATGAATGATTTAAATTATTCAAATAACTTTTTGGGGTTGTTCATAGAGTAACAAGCTCAAAAAAACCATTTCTTCCTGCATTCCAAATCAATTTTGTTGCAGAAAGCGATTACATGTAAAACAACTAATGCACACTTAAGAGCACTAAATTAACTTTTACCACTCAGGAGAAAGTCCCGTATGTCACTGTGGACAGTTCAATGAAAAACTTCTGTTTGACACAGAGAATCCATCAGAAAGATCAGAGGTGTTTAGAAAAGCATTAGGAATTGATTGAACAATAATCCCCAAACCTAATGTCTCTGTATTAGTAAGTGGTATAATCTCATCTGGAGCGCTGTGGTCAGGTATGGTCCCACAATCTTAAAAATGATACAACAAGAAAAAATGGTTTTGAGAAGAGTGAAGCGCTGCCTAAAGGAGTAATGAGATTCACGTGTGAGAACAAACAGATGAGAATAGGATTGCTTTGCTTAGAGCATTTTAAAAAAGAGGGGGAAGAAGGGAATTGCAAGAGCAATTTGAGAGCACAGTGACAACCATCCCTGGGAACCCTGCAGGTCACTGACTTTCCATGGTGTCAGAAAGAGCTGAGGGCATGCAGATACTCCCGGACTGTGGCATTGCTTGCCCATCATTTCTCTGTGCTCTCAAGGTGAGCACAGAAAATGTTCTCCCTATTGTTTTCTTCAAATGCTTTTTCTAGCTCGCATTCCTCTTTCAGCTTGTTTATTGCTGCTTTTATTTCATTGACTTCACGGGTTTTTTTGGTTTTGACTTGGCTCCACAGTACTATCCACCTGCTCAGCTCAACTTTACCCGCCTATAACAGCTAAAAAAACTCAGCTCTAATAAAATAACCACAGTCTTTGAGTATGTGAATATAATAAATACATTAAGCTCTTCAAATTACCCCGCCTATAACAGCTAAAAAAACTCAGCTCTAATAAAATAACCACAGTCTTTGAGTATGTGAATATAATAAATACATTAAGCTCTTCAAATGCAATTTATCTGTGAAAAATTCAAGAAACAGATTCCTGAATGAAAAATCTGGGCTCTCCCAAAAAGGTGTTTATATTTTCAGTCCTTTCACTGGGCCACATTCTCAGCTGGTTTAAGTGTGTCCAAATCCATTTACTTAGATTTGTATTAATTCCCAGCACCAAAAGATATAATCCTCTTCATATAGAAATCAAATCAGATGCAGACAGTTATATGTATGTATATCCCACAATCAGATTTACATTCACAAATGCAACACCACACACACCTGTACACATTAACTTCTGTTACACTGGAAGTTAACACATAATTTAGAAACCACAATGGCATCGACCACCTCTCTAGGAAGTCTGTTCCAACGTTTGACTGCCCTCTCGGTAAAGAAATGTTTCCTAATATTTCCATGAAAAAAGCCTGAATTTTGCAATGGTATTGACAACATTTCTAGAACTGACTACATCCATTTTTTTAGGGTTTAGGAGATAATTTTTCCTATTTTTTCTTTGTTTTTCAGATCATATAGCTATGCAATAACTCCTTTATTCTTCTTGGTGTGATATTCAACCTTCTAATAACGGTAAAGAAATGTTTCCTAATATTTCCATGAAAAAAGCCTGAATTTTGCAATGGTATTGACAACATTTCTAGAACTGACTACATCCATTTTTTTAGGGTTTAGGAGATAATTTTTCCTATTTTTTCTTTGTTTTTCAGATCATATAGCTATGCAATAACTCCTTTATTCTTCTTGGTGTGATATTCAACCTTCTTATAATAACAGACAAACAGACCACTCTAAAAATAGAATGAGAAGAAATCAGTGGGTAATAGGTAGAATACATTTAATTTGCACAATGTACTGCTTCAAATATGACAAGCTCTGTAAAAGAAAAAGATACTCCAAAATGAAATGCAAAAGACAGAGAAACATAGAGCCTCCATTAGAACATGGTTTCCATGTCGATGCCTACCTTCTGACAAATCAATACAGAATATGAAATCCATTGTCAAAAGACTTAGGTTTTCATGCCCTCATTAACCATATTGCAACACTGACTTCAATACAAAAAAAAGAAAAAAAAGGAATAAAAAAAATTGATAGATTTTCTTTGCCTGTCTGTGTGAGAGAGAGATAGAGAGGATCCATGCAGTTCTGGTTCCAGGTGGGATTCTGCTGCTTCACACTCCAACATAAATTACCATTGACCTAACTCATGTTTACTCCTGAAGACCTATTAAGACTGTAGGTGTACTTTCTCCTACAGATGAAGATTGACGCTCTAGTATGACTTTGATCACGAGTCATATCTTTGCTTTCTGTATGCAGTTATTCTATCCTTAATGCCACATAATTTTAATGGATTCTGCAGAATTTCTTCTCCCAGAGAACCTGTAAACACTGGATGAGAATTTTTGATGAGCTATGGCTCTTCCCCGCTCCTGCCCCCCCACCCGCATTTTAATTTAAAAAACCAAACAAACCTTAATAAACCTAATGAGAAAAGTGCAACAAGTCTGAAGTTTCACTGAAGATTATTAGTGCTAGTTTTGTACAATCCCTGCTCCCACATTAGGAAGGTCTGGGTTACCGTAAGAATCAGTTAGTCCCATCTTCTTCAGTACAAGAAAACGGTGTTGAGCTGAGCAAAAGAACAATACAGAAGATGAGCGAGATGTAAATGAGTGAGCTGAGAAAACGCTGAAAGCAAACTAAAAGCCAAAAGCATCCCTGGAGTAATTTCAGGGAAGTTAATGGATTGACAACAAGGACAATCTGAGAGTCAAAATCAATGTACAGATGGTTGAAAAGGTTCTACCTTAAACAAAAATTGGGTTGCCTGAGCCAAACATTAAGAAGTTATGCAACAGGTTTCTGTACGATTGAAAGCTGCCTTCTGTTGGTTTCCTGTTTTCATTTGACCCTTCATAAGAGCCATTCAGGGCCTGTCGCTGTCAATGTAAAAAGCAATTCTAAGCACAAAGGTTTGACTATATGAGCAGATGGTGGCCTTACCCCTGAATGTTAGCTCACCAGGCCATATGCAGCAGGCTTTCACATTAAAATTTAATCGAGATGACCGTACAGATGTAGAACAAAGCGATTTCAAACAGGCACAAAGCAAACAAGGAATGTGTCTAAACTAGGCAGGTTTGAATGGCTGAAAACAAAATAGCTTTTGACTTATTCTTAATGGTCTTGTTCAATTGTCAGAAGTAAAGAAAAATTCCCTCTGGCAGTTTAATATATATAGCACTAGCAATATCACATTCTCGGTTTACAGAAACATCAATTTTTTCTTATTCACTCTGGCATTCTTCAGATGATAGTATTAAACTGTGTATTGATACATCCTGCAAATCCTGAAGACTAGGAAATTTTCACTCTTTAGCTTTTCAGAATTAACCTTTTGACAAAAAAATTAAAAACAAATTTAAAGGAGAAAAATGGCTACCTGGCCATAAGGTCCACCAGCTAGAGCAGATATAAGGTGAGCTGGCAAGTGCTACACGGGCCATAAGGTCCACCAGCTAGAGCAGATATAAGGTGATCTGGCAAATGTACTACACGCCTTACGAGATCAGATCAGCACAAGTACAGTCACTCTGTAGAGTTCTGTAGTAGAGTTCACCAAAATGCACTCTTAGGTGGTACAGTGCTACATTACACAGCTGGCACCCTCTGTGAAATCTTCCAGGAGACAAATTCATATCCTCCATCAGACATATCAGAACATACACACACATGCATGTACGTGTTTCCCACATATGAGTCCCGGCAAAGGAGCAGGTGGAATGCAGATCTGTCTGCCTCCTTGCCAATCACCAGATACAGTAAGGTGGGTATTTCAGGCAAAAGCACTGAATTGTATACAACTAACCATCAGCAAGTACCTTCACATACTGATCATAGACAGGATTATAATGCAAAATAATCTTGGAAAAATGGAGAAATAATCAAGAGAAGCAATGAAAATGAAAACAGACCATAGCTATACATGACATGTAGGACAAATCAACTGTACAAAGAAAAGAAAGGTTAGGAGGCATCTGCTTATAAAGGATGTGGGGTTTAAAGTGAAATATCAGCCAACATACATTAAAAATGTCATGCTTTTGCAAAAAAGTATAACCATAGTACTGGGTTGCTTAAAGACTAATACTACCTGCAAGACAGGCAAAATAATTATTCTGGGCTATTTAGCACTGCTAAGACCTCAGCTGGAATGCAACATCAAATTTGCCCACAAGATACCAAGAAACACATGAACAATCTGGGGAGAATGGAGAGGAGCACAAGAATGACCAGAACACATGACCTATAAGAAGAGACTGAAACGAATTGTCTCCAATCTTAGGAGACCAAGGGGAAACATGGTAACAGCTTTTAAATCTGTGTAGGGAACACAGTAAGCAAAGTGAATCAATGGGACAGATCACTAAGTGGACATTGTGATGGTTGTTAAGTACAGGTCAAGCAAACTTATGGCAAAGGACAGTTGCTCCTGGTTTGGAACTCAGGGAATGTTCTGATAATCTCTCAGTGTCCCTTCTGGTCCTATTTGACTAGGATACCACAAGCTAGAGAGTCACTGGGTCAGTTTAAATTCAATGAAAATCTCGTTAATCCACTGCAACGTTACTGAAGCTGAATTTTTTTTTCTCCATCTAGTCTTTTTTATGCTTGGCTAACCCAGTTTTGGAACCAGTATAAGTACATGGCTTAAAAAGTTGGGTTATTCTTTTTTGTTTCTTTAATTAAAATGTGATACTTGCACAATGCCTACCATGGACACCAGTAAACATATACAAAGGTTCTTTATACCAGTATGACAAACCCTCTTTCCATAGGAGAATAGCTATTGAAATGTCAAGTAACATGATACCCATACTGCTGCATCAGGAGGCTTGTGCTGTTTTGATGCAATAATCTGTGTGTGTAAACAACTCACAGTCTTTGGCAAGCATGAGAGTTCCAAAAATGTACATGTGGCCTTTGAATAGGAGGATGCTTTTATGGTTCCATCTAGAATGACATAGCATGGTCCGGAGTCTCCCAAACCATCATCTCTTGACCCAACCAATCAAATGGATGTCTGTTTCACAGCTACGCCATATACAGTTTTCATGCATTCTTTCTTTTAGTATTTTGAGATACCACCTGCACAGAGATTAATAAGGTAAGTGGAAAGTGTGAGAATTGCATACAGCAAGAAAAATATTCAACAGCCACAAACTAGTCTCTAGACCTATGGATGTAAACTGAATACTTCCACGGGCAAATAATCATAGATGTGGTGGCCACAGCTGAAAATTTGACCCCCAACACTCTGAGCTAAAATGTAATGGTAGGCTTATATTTAGGTTTCATGATTCAGTGAGATCTTAATACGTGAAAATCTTTCATATTTGCTCTGGTAGGCAGCTGAAGTTTTTCATAAACAAATACATTTCATTTATTTGTTACAACTGAAATAGGTCAGATACAGAGAATCAACACCCTTATATTGGGGAAATACTCTTGAGGCTAGAAATTCTAAAATAGATAAAATAGATAGTTTCTTGAAATGTCCTTCTACTAACTGCTTTCCTCAGAGAAGTCTAAGAAGGCATATTCATTAGCCTCAAATTAAATTGACCATGGTATGATTTGCATCATATAAGATAACGTGACAGTAGTGAAACCCTGAAATGGCACAAAAGACAAAAAAATTCAATTTTAACAATTTCAATTAAAAAGGTAGCCTGTAAACCTGCAAAGTCCCATAAACAAAGAGAAAAAGGATTATGGCTGGCAGTGCTCTCGATGACTTAATTTACATGTGAAAGACTTCAAATTCTAGTTAATTATACTGCAGACACAACCCTGAATATCCAGGGTATGGATATTCATGTCTCATTAGAAAACTCTAGCTTCTCTGTATATATGTTTTCTTAAAGATTCTTCATCTCACTGGTGTTCACAGATCTGCAGAAAAACATCCAGCTAAAATATACCAATAAAAGTGTGACAAATATTGATATAAAAATTGCTTTGGTATGAGTGTTTTATTAATTCCAAGACTATTTAGCTAAATATTCTGCTTATCTCTTCTTCCGCTAGATGCTCCCATGATTCCCCAAGCTTTCTACCTTTAATTCATGATTTACATAGAAATGAACAGGAATTCAAGAAATCTACACACATCTTGCAAAAAAATCTTTGGTCATGCACTCCTTTCTTTCACATTCTTTCCATCTTCTTCTTCCATCTCTATTATCATTCAGGTTACAAACAAAAGAATTAAGCTGCGACTGAGTTCATATTCTCATGCTCCACATCAGTAAGATTCCCTCCTGTCACAGCCTCCAGAAGGGTTGTTTTTTTCAGTGAGAGTTCTCTGGAACCATTCACTAGAGCAAGCGGTTTAAAATAATCTTCTTTCTCCTCCTCCGTACCATACTACACTAGACATATACACACAGTACTTTTATGGGCTTTTAAAAAGCATATTGGGATATTAAATTTTACAAACCTAGATTTGTCGGAGTGTGTGTGTGTCTGTATTTTGTGTAAAAATCTTGAAAAAAACCCAAAGATATTGCTCCTTTTCCTTTGACTGACTATTGATTTCCCCCATAGCAAAAGCCCCATAAATACATTGTGGTTCTGCTGCTGTGCTGGTCTAGCTGTCATTATAAGCACAACACATGCATGAGGACTGACACTGGATGCTCCTTTAGGCTTGTTATATGAGCTACCTGTTTGCAGTCAATGAAATCTGTGAGAACCCACAAAAATTTATGTTCTCTTTCCTTCCCCTAATGAACCTGAAAGACATATCACCAGTCAACAAAAATATACTATTGGAAAGATGAGGGTAAACAGGGGGATCAGCATTTTCTTAGATTATTTATTTTAATAGATCCTCCTCAGTATGGTTGCATTTGTCAAGAAATGACCACTAATACAAAACTGCCAGAGGACAGCAATGTGCAGCTTTAAGGTCCTTTTCACCTTTCTGAAACACAATGCAGGCTTCCAGCATAGTTTGGACAAGGTGAGGAACCTACACTGCCAGTTACCCCATGGGCTGCAGCACTGACAAAAATCTCCACAGAAATTCTGCAAATTTCTTTCAGACCATAACATGCCTGCTAGGCCATCATGCAACTTCTTAGCTTTTTTTTTTCCTCGTAAACAGTACAACAGGGACAGACAATGGGGTTAGCATCTCATACATCTCTACTGACCAGTTTTCCCAGTGCTTAAGACTTGTTGGTTATTGTTTAAAAAGAATTGTCTGCAGGGTTTTTTTCCTATTTTATTCCATGTGTGTTTCTTTTCTGGATTTCACTTTTATGGATTGTTCAAGTGGACTCAAAGTATAAAAGACAACATGAATTAAACCAACCAAATTTTACTTGTTCACAAGTAAAAAAAAGTAAAACTGTTAGCCTGTATTCATCTATACGCACCAGCTCTAAGCAAACCCACAACAAACCTCAGCTGAATTTAATAGCTCTGTAAAAAATAATAGAACCCAAATAATATTCACTACTATATGTTTCCTAAAATTATATATGCATCTTCTATTTGTTCTTCTGGGCTTCCACTGTGACACAGAACTGATTCATTAAATTTCCTCTATAAATCCATCTATTGACAGAGCAAGCTTACTTCAACAACAGCTACTTAGATGGAGATTCACAACCAGAGTCTTCCAGCCTTTCCAAACACACATGCATAAACCGAGATTCCTAAACTGATACTGGGGCATTTCTCATGGGCATGCTGAGTGTTCCCTGATTTCAGCAGGGTTTTGCAGGTACTTAGAACATTTCATATACAACTCCACATACGGACTTAGGATCCCCCCTATATCAAAACATCCGCATTTGCCTGTTCTCCCTTCCAACCTAACAGCTTTTCCTACTTCAAAATCAGCTGTGACACTGATTCAAATTTATTAATACCAAGCATGGAGTTTGATATTTTTCATAGCTCTGTTCTAATCATACCTGCTGCGGGATGATAGGACACATGAATATGTGTTTACCCTTAACCTACATCTGAAGAGGAAGGACTTCTGGCGCTGCAAATTATTTGAAGTGCTATTTAACCTTTTCTGGTATTGACATCATTTCCTTTGGGAGTGGAACAGAGTCTGTCATAGGTTATAGTTTTTATTCAGCACAGTAGATCTCATCTAGTCTGGCAAAGGTTCTTCTCTGGCAATTAATTCCATGTTTTATTCATCCCAGAATTCTTTAAAGCTGCAAATCAAAATGCCACTCGTTCTTCTGGGCTTCCACTGTGACACAGAACTGATTCATTAAATTTCCTCTATAAATCCATCTATTGACAGAGCAAGCTTACTTCAACAACAGCTACTTAGATGGAGATTCACAACCAGAGTCTTCCAGCCTTTCCAAACACACATGCATAAACCGAGATTCCTAAACTGATACTGGGGCATTTCTCATGGGCATGCTGAGTGTTCCCTGATTTCAGCAGGGTTTTGCAGGTACTTAGAACATTTCATATACAACTCCACATACGGACTTAGGATCCCCCCTATATCAAAACATCCGCATTTGCCTGTTCTCCCTTCCAACCTAACAGCTTTTCCTACTTCAAAATCAGCTGTGACACTGATTCAAATTTATTAATACCAAGCATGGAGTTTGATATTTTTCATAGCTCTGT
Source organism: Aptenodytes forsteri (assembly GCF_000699145.1). NCBI lineage: Eukaryota > Metazoa > Chordata > Aves > Sphenisciformes > Spheniscidae > Aptenodytes > Aptenodytes forsteri. The sequence continues at coordinate 274,326 of NW_008795678.1, read as the reverse complement.
TCTAATCATACCTGCTGCGGGATGATAGGACACATGAATATGTGTTTACCCTTAACCTACATCTGAAGAGGAAGGACTTCTGGCGCTGCAAATTATTTGAAGTGCTATTTAACCTTTTCTGGTATTGACATCATTTCCTTTGGGAGTGGAACAGAGTCTGTCATTATAGATAGTTTTTATTCAGCACAGTAGATCTCATCTAGTCTGGCAAAGGTTCTTGGCAATTAATAACCGAGATTCCTAAACTGATACTGGGGCATTTCTCATGGGCATGCTGAGTGTTCCCTGATTTCAGCAGGGTTTTGCAGGTACTTAGAACATTTCATATACAACTCCACATACGGACTTAGGATCCCCCCTATATCAAAACATCCGCATTTGCCTGTTCTCCCTTCCAACCTAACAGCTTTTCCTACTTCAAAATCAGCTGTGACACTGATTCAAATTTATTAATACCAAGCATGGAGTTTGATATTTTTCATAGCTCTGTTCTAATCATACCTGCTGCGGGATGATAGGACACATGAATATGTGTTTACCCTTAACCTACATCTGAAGAGGAAGGACTTCTGGCGCTGCAAATTATTTGAAGTGCTATTTAACCTTTTCTGGTATTGACATCATTTCCTTTGGGAGTGGAACAGAGTCTGTCATAGGTTATAGTTTTTATTCAGCACAGTAGATCTCATCTAGTCTGGCAAAGGTTCTTCTCTGGCAATTAATTCCATGTTTTATTCATCCCAGAATTCTTTAAAGCTGCAAATCAAAATGCCACTCTGTGCATTACTAACCACATTATGAACCGCCAGTATTGCAAATAAAGGTGCTTTTTGCATAGCAATCGGATTGCCTCTTTTCAGAGAAAATGAATTTAGCTCTGTATTTATCTCACTAATTGCATTCACAGCATTACAAAGTATCACCCGCCTCAGATTTACATTATGCAAAACCTAATCTCTGTAAGTTACTAAACCAAAAGCGAGCCATACGTTTCCTTCTGAGACCCAGAAAATACATTGTTTAAACTGTCAATCTATATGAATTAGATCTATCAGGAAAAAAGTTTAGATACCATAAGCGATAAGGGAATAATCACCTCAGAGCATGTGTGTGCTGTAAATTCACTGCTTAGGAGAAAACAGGACAGCTGACCAAGCACATGTTGCTGAATTTATGTCCCCCCAATAATTATGAAAGTGAAGACACAGTGTCTTACTTGAGTTCAGTTCAGTTAAATTCAAGAAATAATGAAACATTCAAATGGAAAGCAGCGAGTGCTCTTACAGCTATCCCTCCCAGCTGCCCCCAGAGCTCCATTAAGTTTATGGGTAAGGTTAGTCAGTTTTCATTGTCCCACTGCAAGCTTGAAAAATGAAAATCTTCCATAAAGAGGTATATAAATGTGTGTCCCAAATAGCAGGAAAACTACATTACACAAAATTCAGGGGCCAGAATCTGCTGTTCTTATTTAGGCACAACTCCCACTGACGTCAATGGGTTCTTTGCTTGAAGCTGTTCCGAGTAAAAACTGAGAGACTGAAACCCAGGTTGAAATGCTGAAGCTTAGAAGAAGTCTATAGGGTACATTATTGTAGCTAAGTATTGCCAAGGGTTTTTAAGTACTGCTTTGTACTGTAATTAGTGTTCCACCTCCTACTCTATTAGCTCTATCAGTGTGTAAAGCACTCTTCACAAATTTCTACAACAGAACAGATTGAGAGAGTGCATTAGAGACAGTGTTTTCATACTATGAATTCTTTTCCATTTTTAATTCTTTGTAAAGGTCCCTGTTCACAGGAATGACTCACAAGGTTGGTGCATTATTGTTCCACAGACTTTCTTTCAAAGTGCCAGTGATTTAGACTTTTGAGATGAAACCATGTCACAACAGAAGCAATGCATAACGTTTGTGAAGTCTAATTGCAGCTTTTTCATAAGGACTTTGCATTGACAGGTGTCTGTCTGGTCATATTATGATATAAACATGAGAGACTGTAGGATGCTAAGGAGAATCAAGTGCTTTGGATATCCACATATACTCAAGGCAAGGCAGTAAAATTGACCTGTGTTTGGACACGAAGAATATTTAAACTAAGATTGCAAATCTAAAAGAATGTAAGAATGGCAGCAAAGGTCAGACCACAGGCCCAGCTATCCCAGCACCCCGCTTCTGGCTGTTGTCAACAGCAAAGGCTGAGTGAAGATTACAGGGATACCTTCTCAACATACCAGTTTACCATTTTTACACTTCCTGAGTGAGAACTCGTACCTTGGTATTTAATAGCTTTCAGTGGATTTTTCTTTCATCAATTTCTCCACTCATTTTTAAAACTACAGTTACTTTGCCTCCAGGTGTCTTCTAGCAAGGAGGACAGATTAAGTTGCATATGCAAATGAGATTTTCCTCTGTTAAAAGCATAAAGTTCATCCACAAAGGTTTAAAAATGTGGCATCCATTATTTATCGCCATTGCAAACTTTGAGTGAAGTTATCACTGTTTTCTGTGGCACTCACCAAAATGAAGAGCATCACAAACACTAATGAATTTACTTTGAAACATATGAGGTAGGTAGATAAATATCTTAATTTTATATTATAGACTAAAGAGACTATTTGCCTCAATATGTCAAATGCCATTGGTAGAGTGTGGAAAATCCAAGAGCAGAATCTAGGTCACCAGCTTCCCTATCTGTTCTCTAAAATACAAAATAAGGAAGAAAAAGCACAAGAAACTACAGAAAAAAAAAAAAAGATCAATATTGAAGAGCTTTTAAAAGCTTAAGAATAAATTCAGATCTGACCTGAATTAATGAAGCTGAAAGGAGCCGTACCCATTTTTCCCATTTTTTCAGTATTTGTACTTGTTCTGGTCTCCACAGCTACTAGCTTTGCAGATTGAATACATGGATGGTATTCTCTGTTCTTATAAAATGTCTGTATTTTCCTCTGTACTGACTTCTTTCACAATATGCCTCTCTTTTTGAGTAAACCATATTGCTTTTGCTTCATTATTGGCTTAATGGAGTTTTGGAATATTTCTACTTGTGGAATATTCTGCCTATGGGATAAGCCTACTGGTTGGAATCCTCTGCAGAACAGAAACAAGTCCATGCCTTCTGAAGTGCAATAAAATCTTTAATAATCCCTTGCAAACTAAGAAAGAGACACTAAAAACATCATTCATCTCACCTGCTTTAAAAGCCAAAGGAAAAAAATTACAAACATTGGACAATGACTCTGATATGCTAATTCATGGAAGTATTTTATGGGCATTTGATTCTGTCTTCAGAGCTTCAACTGGCCGGGGGGAGGAGACACGACAGTGTGGGGAGAAGGCCTGAAACCCTAATCTATATGTATTTCTTTTCACAGTAAAACCAGGATAGAGAAAAAAAGGGGATGTTACCGCTCCTAAACTGGATTTGTGATGACCATTCTTGTCTCTTATTTATGATCAATTTTCAACAACTCTTTAGTGATGCTGCACTGTGCCTCATTATAATGGAAGTGCTCTGTGATCTTACAGGGTGATATGATGGAGCATATTTTCTCTATCATACAGTATTATTGCACAGAAATGCAGAAATAGACATACTTAGAAGAGGAAGAAACTGCTTGTCAAGCAGTACAGAAGAGAAATTACATAAGAGTTTTTAGACTGAGGACAATATCGTCTCAAATGGACCAAGAATATATAATTCATACAATTAAATCAGGAAAAAGTTTTGAGTAGTTGGTGAATTTCCTTCCCCTTAAATGTAACATCTCTTTTTTGGTGATACACTGATATATACAGGTACCTGGCAGTTGTGAAGCACTAATGTATATTCATATTAATAAGAGTTTCTCTTTCTCACTAATGTATATTCATATTAATAAGAGTTTTCTCTTTCTCACCCATAAGTATGCATTCTGTATGCACGTATTTTTTAGATTTAGTAGAACTCAGTGGGGCATTCTTACTTTAAAGATACGTGTTCATCAGACCACAAAAAGGGAAAGATACAACCTTCTTTGTTTTATCCAAGTGATTTCCGCCCTGAATAGTTTGTCACATCATCAGTCAGACTTCAGCTGGGCAATCCTGAAAATCTGTGCATCGGATTGCATGTTGACTGGTAAAGCTAAAACCCAACACTGCATATAATATGTTTCCATGATTCTACTTAGAGTTCAAATGGTGTAGAAACTACAAAAGGTCAGGAATGAAGTTATACCAGAGAATCTAAATGTAGAAAGGGGAGCTAATGCTCTGTATCATTTCAAGGCAAGCGACAACCGGCAGCATTTTGGAATTTTCTGAAGAATGGCACATTAAATTGGCATTACTAGAAACTGGCCCTGATGAAACTAAATGGCTTATAAAAGGATTAATAAAAAATTGTCCTAATGATTAATAGTTCACCATTTTCTTTCAGAGATTAAATGTCTGAGTTTAATATGACATTAAGAGATTTAATGACTTTTTAATGAGTACTTTACTCATGCTAGTTTACTAACTTACAATAAAAACCAAAAATATTTTTAAAGCCTTTTAAAAGTTCTTATTTAGCTGTTGTAATGGGGATCAAGGTGGCAACCGACTGTATAAAAATCAATAGGCAAACTATTGTTGAAAAAAAAATTTTTTTCTATATGGCAGAAGCTGCTGTATAAAACCACTAATTTAAAGGTAATATTCTCACTGCAGTTTGATTCTTCTTGTATGAACTACCTAAATTTTTTGTAATAGCTTATCTACCAAATTCTGTGTTTTCCCTTTCACAAATTTTTAGAAAATTCTTGTAAATAATGAATGATAGAATGTGTCATGTAAATATGATTCAGTCTAGCTTTGGGAAAATGAAATAAAAATGCATTTGTGAACGTTCTCTGTTGCTTGCAAGAATAAAGCTGTAAGTAATTAATTATTTAACTTCACACATGCACACTCTGAAAAGATTTTTAGTCACATATAAGATAATGCAACAGTTCTGAATGTTCACAAATATTGAGAAAATAGCGAAAGCTGTTTATTAAACTTCAAAGTTCAAACAAAGACTAATTTGCATCTTAGATGACCAATTATGACTTGTGTAGGCAAACTGTGTAACTGAAAGATAAAATTTGTTGAAGTAAACTACATAGGAATGAGTCACAAATAAATTTATGATCTGTTTAGAAAAGCAGAAAAAAGGTTGACTTTGTCAGGAAGATGGTGCACTGGAACGAGTTCATACAGCGATGACTTGCTTTGAATCGTTCTGAGATCTGTAGTGCTTACTATTCTCATTGTCTGACTGGCCGCTCTCATCACCTACTAATGTGCTAGTGGTGTGACTAATGCATGTGGCTATAATGAATGTCATAAAGCCAGAGCCAACCAAACACAACTCTAGTTAGTATGTAAGTGTTGCCGTGACTTGGTGCAGGTACAGCTTCATACACTTCATTATATGAAACATCACTAATTTTTGCACATTCAGTAACATTTTGAAAATAGGTATCTTCAGAAAGACACAGTCAATTTTTCCTGTACACATTTTAAAGTGTATTCTGTATTCTCAATGATGTTGTGTAAAACTTTGTGTGGATGTAAGCGGAAAAGGTCAAACAGGTGAGTGTTCTAGTGATAGCCATCAATTAGTTTTTTTCTGGAGAACAAGCTAACAGCACTTTGGAACACAGTTCTAGTTTCTCATTAATTGCCCTATTTAAATATCATGTTTGCTAGTGATATCAACACTGTGATATGGAATTCTGGTCAATGCTGCTGGGCATCCAGCTTCCTTGCAAGAATGTATAAAATGACCTGTAGAACTCATCACTAACTTTAAAAAGGCTTCAAAAGACTATAAAACATAAGGCTCATTAACATTATTGAAAACCTTTTGTTAGGTTTCAGTGTGTTTGAATCAAATTTTAAACAGCAAGCAGAGCCTCTGGATAATCCTAATTCAAAAGGATACAAATTATGAAGGCTGGCTATAACAAACTAATCACCAGCCGAAGGAAGACTCTCCCCTCCTTTCGTTAAGAATGTTCATGTGTATTTCATGGATGTAACACACACACACATACACCAGGTTAAGACTGTATTCAAAAAGCATAAAATGCTAGCAAAAAAGATTCTTTTTACTTTAATGCATTTTCCTTCTATTGCTCTACTTTTATTTATTTTATTTATTTAGCAGCCTGATAGCCAAGTCCCTTTATTTGTTAACTATAATCCTCATTTATCCTGAGCAATATAAATCTAAAAAACAGGCTGCCCAGGGAAGTGGTTGAGTCCCCATCCCTGGAGGTATTTAAAAGACGTGTAGATGAGGCACTTAGGGACATGGTTTAGTGGGCATGGTGGTGTTGGGTTGACGGTTGGACTCGATGATCTTAGAGGTCTTTTCCAACCTCAATGATTCTATGATTCTATGATTCTATGATTCTAGTAATGTGAAAAGGAGGTATATACACTATGGGTGTGTAAAAGCACCTCAGTTTATTACCGCCTTCATACAAGTAAGTCTGTAACTTAGCAGGGATCCCTTTTTCACCTGCTCAAATGATGCTGTGCACCAAGAGACCCATGTTCTCTATATTAATCTGATGCTGGGCTAAAAGGGGAGGCTGCAGAATGTGAAATTTCTATCTCTTTTCAAGAATACCTTCCACCACCCCCTCTTTCTCTGAACCTAGCTTCAGATGATGTCACTTACTTTGGGCAGGGTTTCTCTCAACTGTACCACTAGCAAACAAAGACAGATTTACAGTAAATCATTTACTGTAACTCTACATATTGTCTCATCCGACTGGATTTCAAAAATGAGGAAATAATCTTTAACAGATATTGCTAGCAATGTCAGTGAAAGTTAAACAGAGTCCTAAACATGTCTGCTAGAGGGTAGATAAAAGGCATCTAGCCTCTCCACCTCTTCATATTAGTCATTTAGATGTGCATTTTGACAAAGATACGAAAAGGCCTGTTCAGTGACCATCCTTTACTTGCAAAAGGAGAAATTTAATACTGCAGCAAATGCCTGGCTCAAAAGCTTATTTTCACATGTTACAGATAACACACCGCTGAATCAGAAAAGCTACAGTTTCTATTATTCAACTATTTCCATATAGAAGTATACAGGATAAAGATACGTGCTCTCTTTTCAGTTTTTTAGTATCTTTTGCCTCTTCATATGTTTATATCCCCACATACAGGCACATGGCTGTCCCTTTCAACTGCCAGATGCAGACCATAGCTCCCTGAAATGCATCTATGCAATGTCAAATGCCTCGTCAGTGTTCAGCAAGTAATAAATAAGATTTAATAATAATTTAAAAATTATTCCTCCCATAACTTCCTTGTGAATTTTGCTTCTAATTTTCTCGCATGAGAGAGAGAGAATAATACTGGATTCAAGATCTGACATGTAAATTAAAAGGTGAATTTTGGTGGGAGAGTTTGCTATTTTCTATCCAAAGAAGTAAACTTGGTATAACAAAATCACTTTGTAGGTTTACATTACAGTTTTAGTAGGGCAAATAATATGTATAATACAATGGGTCCAGTAGAAGTGAACAATAGGTATTATGCTGTTATTAAAACAAAAAACTCTGAACAATTTCTTCAGTATTCAGAAACTACTTTTAAATTCATTTCATTTTGGATATGGACCCTGCTGGGATAACCACGGTGATTAAAGAATCCATATAGCATAAACTAGCCTGAGGGAATTAGGGCCTGCAAGGGTACACTAGGTCCAGAGCTCACTCTGTAAAGGCATGTATCAGCGTAACAAATCTCATGATGACGAAGAGAGGAAAACCAGATGTGGGGAGAAATACACAGATTACTACTATCCCATCCCCCAGACCTGCTGCTGCTGTATGTTTTGTCTTCTCTGTCACTCATCCAGCAAAATTTTATTTTCTCTGTGCCTCTCCTACCAAGTTTCCAGTTCCAATCCCTGGTACAATACATGGTACCAGAAGCTTGTATCAGAGTCCTTTGGGCAGAGAGTCTTCTATCCTCAGAGACTAAATAGAGGGAAAAACATGAGGCTGAACTTTTCATAATACACCTTGAGATCCAGGATTGATCCTTCTGCTCTGCAAAAACAATGTTCTTCTGCAGCCAGCTAATATTAGTTCTGCAGCTCAGATGGAAGACATCTATTCCATACTTATGGGTTTTTCAGACATAACCCTGCTGTTGGTGTAGGATAGGATAAGTACTATGCAGATTTCCTTTTTAATCTTAGGAACACACACACATACACACACGTACATGGACACAATTTCAAGGGACATTAATCCTGCTGCAAAGTCAAGCAGCAGAACACGCAATCTCAACTCCACATCTTTGAGTTTCTGCATTACGAGACAGTCTTGAATCACAACTTAATATGATACTTATTCCACATGATCCCTTCAATTCAATGAGCAGCAGAGCCAAAGGACTGTATTAAGACTACACAGATCATGAATAAACTGACATATCTCTATACATGTTGAATTTTCCCTACATATATGCACAACTTTAAACTGCAGCCTTAAGAATGCTTCTGAAGGTATTCGTCATGAACTGAGAAACACAAGTAATTCCAGCTAAATTAATCCAGACCATGTTACTAGATAATATTAACTATATGATATGCAACAGATTAAAAGAAAAAATCCCTAATCAAAGCTTGCAACATGCCTTATGTTTCTCTAGTAGAGCACTAGAAATAATTACCAAGGAATCCACTGTTTTCACTGTAAAATATTTCTGTCCAGTTTCTGCTGTGCTTTTGACTTCTGAAAACACTGATAAAGTCTCACACTCTTCATCAGTCACTGGTGCTTTTCACTGCTTGGGAAAGTTGGATGATTCAAAGGCATTATATGCTGGCTGTAAGGGAAGAAGTCTTACAGAGAAATTTTTGCTGAAAGAGGCACAAAGAGTGCCTATTTCACAGTTCACCCACTTTTTACTTTAGGATCTGAAAAAATATTATTAATTTTATCTAACAAAACAATAAGAGTGCTACTTGGGTCACCTGGCAAAGAATAGAGGGTGTATTAAGTCCCTCATTTGGAGAGAAACACTGCTAGTGTCAAAGCGGTCCCTGACCTTGCCTGCGACATGCCTCAACAAGCACAGAGAAAATTAAACTGAACTAATTTTTTAACCTTTTAACCTTTACATAAGTTATACCACTGTAAAACTACTACCTCTTAAATTTACGTCGCTTCTCTAAAATAGTCACATAAGAGAAAGGATTGATATACACCCGCAATCACTGATCAATACAGTGTTTGTTCATCACTGATGGGGTAGAGCTTTTCTCTCTCTCATGTCTAATGACCGAGGTTAATTTTCTAATCAGATGTGCATTTCCTCTATAACTATGTTTCCCTGAAGACAATCATTTGGATGATATGAGACATAACAAATCAGTCATTTTTGCCATGCCATTTTCAATGTTAATGTAGTGACTTTGAATCCAATGAGTGCCTTGCACAGATGATGCTTATCTGGTTTTTGTGCAAGTTTTGCATTCTTGCAGTTATAATGCAAAGCCAGATGGTTCAATCAATCAGCGCCTGGCAGGTGGATCCTGCTTACAAAATTGGGGAGAATGCCAGCATTCTTGACAGTATGGATGTTCTACCATCTCCACCTCTTGGCTTGAAATTTATCAGAGGTGAGAGTGATCAGAATTACACTTGAAGTCTGCACGCAAGCGATTTTGGCATTGCACCACAGTTACAGGAAAAACAGCCAGGCTGAAGGCTTGAATTATGATCTTGCTCTTTCCCCTCCCGCCTTCCATTGCCAACTTTTTCTTAATGTCCTTTCAAAAACCTGGCATCATAACAGAATGTAAAAAAAGTGGAAAGAATGATGTTCAGATTCCTTTGGATGTACTTCTTTGGTTGATCCCATCCACAGTGAGCAAGCAGCCAGTAAGTTTGCCCTTGGGGTTCTCAAGCAGAGAAATAGCCTCACATTACCTTATTCACTTTTCTTTCTTTCTCTATTCTTTTTAACAAATTCAGATGTGATTTGTCTTTACTTTTGGTTTTGTAGGGATTTGGATTATGAGAAATCAAAATTAGGGGAGGTTTATTTGCTGATTCAACTCAAAATAAGCCCTTGCATTTCAGCACCAGGAAGCATCATGAATTGAAAGCTAAATATATATGATTTGAAAGTTCTGGTCCACATTTGAAAAATGTAGTCACTGGAAGATTGTTCTCTAGAATATAGAGCTAGAAGACATGTCAAGAGATTATTAGTTCATTACTCTACCCCAATCCAGGACCAATTACCTGTACTGAACAGGGACTCACTTGTTTTCTTTCCTTGCTTAAATGAACAAGAGCTAGACAGGCTGTAGCAGCGCAAAAGCCAGACTCTAAACTGAGATGGACTCTACACCACTCTCCTGCTTCCCTGGGCCAGCAGGGGATGCATTGGCCTTCGCCATAACCTAATAAAGTTTACCCGTTGCTCTAATTTCTGGCAGTTGAAGGTTCGGTCTACCCTTCATGCCCCTGTAGTATCTCCTGTGTTGGGAAGAGAGCAAGAAGTGAGAGGTCAACTTAGCTGGCTTCATAACAGCTGAGAAACATCTCAGTCCCCGAAAGTCTTGATATGTTGTTTTGGTTTGGTGTAGTTTTTTGCCATTTTATATGTTTGCATTTCTCCAGCTGTACAAATAGAACTTGGAAACACAGGATAATGCTGCAAACTGTATTATTTCAACAAATTGTTCTCAGCAAGGTTTTTGACAAGAAACTCAACTTCTCCATGGCCTAGTCTATGTACAGATGCTCTTATTTGGTATTGATGCCAGCCATCAACAATAGTAACCCTTATGATAACTGTTAGCCTTTATTGGAAGCTCAGCAGAACCTGCCCTATACCATCGCTTTACTGCTTAGGTAAAGTACTTAGGTTCAAAAACCAGACAAAGAAACCTTTGTATAGAATCTACACTGGAATGAATATAACCGAGACATCATGATGTATTCATCACTTGGTCAGAATTACAACTTTTTTTTTTCTTCTTCTTCCTTCAGTCTACCCCATGAAGCAACCACAGTGTCTAAAAGCTGCTTCTGTTAAAGCTGAAATTAGACATGATTCATGAGCCATCCTGATGGAGTAGGAACAACACAATTCATCTCAGGCACCTCAAATTCTCTAGAAGACAAAAGGCAAGTAACGGATACTACACTGATAATAAATTTATGATTTTCAAACTTACTTAGTAAAAGAGACAAGACCAGAATTCTGTATTTCTTAGCTTTTTCCATCCTTTAGAAGCATTCACAACTGGCTGAAATTAGGTACCCAGTTCAGATACACAAGTCAGGAAACTGGTCTCTCTGGGATCACAGAATAATCAGTGAAGAAAAAACAGGCTTATTAGAGTTCAGAGGACAAATTTCCACATCCGCTGGGGATCTTCTGAAATAAAGAGTACAATCAGAAAAAACAGGCTTATTAGAGTTCAGAGGACAAATTTCCACATCCGCTGGGGATCTTCTGAAATAAACTGAGTACAATCCAAAATCTCACTGTAGTTTCTTTCTCACAGATATTTTTCTACAAATAACAACTCAGCCCCTCAAAGAGGGATTCTATGAAAAAAAATCTGTTAAATAGCTCCACGGAAACAGTTCTACAACTAGTAAAAGGCTTTCATACAATTAGCCCGTTCTCCTTCAGAAGATTTATTTTTTGTTGGCAAATATGGTCCACCATAATTACTCTCCTCACTTTCTTACACACACAAGAGAACACAGAGCAAATCTTGCAATTGGATATGGAGGGATTTTATCTGTAATAAACTATGTGTAGCACAACTAAAACATTTGTTCATAATTTTCTGCAAACAGACTTCGGTATTTCTGAAGCTGTTGGTTATGCATAACTTTATTTGTAAGTATGTTACAGCCTGGCAGGGTTTGAAAAACTATTGGTTTTGATTATTATCATTTTGATATGATTTTGTCTATTTGGTACTTTGTGGAGCTGCTTGTGAGTTACATGGTCAGTTATTGTTTCCTCCAAGCTGTAAATAAATCATTAGCCTCTTTTTCTTAAATGCCTATATATATGCAGTCTTTCCCAGGGACTGGGATGAACAAAGGCCTGTATGCATGAAGGCACAATGAAAAATAAAAAGGAAAAACTGTCTGAGTGTGGTTGAACTGAGGGCATTTGAATAAATATTGATGAATACAGATTTACAGTATTTTCTTAGCTTCACCCTTTAGCTTGTTTTTTTTTCCAAGGACTGAGAGAGGCATATGTTCCTGCAGTATAACACAAGAGATACCAGTTCTGCTCTCTTCTAGAAATCATATTCTCCTCCTCCCAACTTAGACTTCATAACCATTTCAGATACTGTGACTCAAAATGTCTCACTATAGCTCTAAAAGCAGAATGACAGTAAGAAGCATAAAAGCTTCTGCCTGCAGTAATTTGAAGTGGAGCCCGTGCTCAAACACTTGCTAGTGTAGAATTTTCAAGCCAGGCCTCCAAAAACAGACTTGCCAGCCAACACTGGTGGGTTTGTTTCCACCAATAGGTGTGTATGCACTAACACATCGGGATGTTCCATCTAAAAATTATGCTTTTGGCTTGAGCTGTCCCTTCAGTATAAACATATTAGCTTCCTAATGTTTATGTATCTGCTTGACAACTCTCTAGCCATGAGGATGGAATTCTGCCAACCAAAATTTTCTGTTTCATCCTTAATGTAAACAGTTGCTTTGAAGTGCTCCAGGTTTATTGAATGAACAAATAACTTGTTTATGTAAAATATTGAAGGAAAATTTCCACAACCCTTCAGTATATAATTGCAGTTTGCCTTCAGATTCATACAGTATATTAACAGGTCTGGTTTTATATGTACAGAGGCTCTCCTATATGGTACAACCTTAGAACAATGCTTATTCTGAAAGATAAAACTGAGTGAGTAGGAAAAGCTGAGGAAAACAAAGCAAGCTGGCTTAAGCCAAAATGTTCAAATCTAGACACCTAAGGTTAAGCACCTAAAGTAATATCTGCATACCAGTCATATAAATATTATTTTTAGAAGTGACTAGAATTTTAGAGGCATCATAGGTGGCTTTCCTGACAAAGATAGTACTGGTAAATCAGTTTATCTTGCAGTATATAATATTGATTCTTAATAAGAATGCAATATAAATGAAGTAAATATCAACTGTGTAAGAATCAATTTTACTTGTCTCTCCCTTGGGGCTGCCTCTTCCAGGACTGCTCGTCAACTGCAGGTTGAAGAAATCTTCCAGCTGCAGCCGCTTGTACCTGTCTGCTCTCTAGCCTGGACACTGTTTGCAACTTTTGCAACTGATGTGTACAGTGCACAACTGGTTGTTCCAGGGATCAACAACCCAACTGGACTGTGTATACGGTAGGTGCATTCATATGAATGGGGTGGGGAGGGTATGTAACATAGTGTAGGATCCTACTCACAGCTGGAGAAAATGTGTCTCTGAATGTGCCTCTGATCTAGACTTTAATAGCCATCAGCAATGGCTTTAATCTAAGGAGTACATTGTTCCCACTGACATTCTTACCCTCCTTTTTGATTTGGTAATTCTACTTTTTAATGCACCATGTTTATTTTTACTAATTGAAAGTCAGGTTCCATTCATCCTCTGCTGATTAAGATAATCTCCTCTGATGGGCAAACAGCAAAAGTATATAAATCCAATGAATGCTTCTGAAAGTTATTACGGCTTCTTTAGCTTCTACAAGTTTTCTTCATCTGGAAGAACATACACTGCAATCAAAGAAGTCAAACCTATTCTGTTTTTAAAAACTCTTTTCAGTAATTTTAGATTAATCAGGTGAAACTGTATTCTTAACATGTGCATGCTTCAAAAACATTTTTAAATTCAAATACTACTAGACTGTATGAAGCATTTAGTGAGCAAAGTCAGCTGCCACTGAAGTCTTAAATCCAGAGGTATTCTTGTACAAGCCTCACCTTCTAAGAGCACCACTAGTTAACCAATTTCTGTTCCTATGCATCCCGTGAAAGTAGGACTGGAAAATATATTTCACTTCTGCCAGCAAGGCCAGGTTCCAGCAAGACCTGGAGTCTCTCCAAAATCTGGGAAAAAAGCCAATGGGGAGTCCCAAAAATAGGTCCCTTCCAAGCAAAAAAGACATTGGCAAGTGCATCTAACTCCCAACAGATCAACACTTGTAAAACCCTACCACATAGGAATATTGTCTTTGAGGACATTTCATTTGTGATTTACACACGTAGTGGTTAACAACTTCTCTAACTGAAGGTAGTTTCTAACATTTAGGATACCAGCCACAGGATAAGACTGTTCTACTGTTCTATAAATCTTGTATTTTAGACCACTTTTTAAAAAATTCCCATTCACATTCTTATACAGCTTGTAACTACACTTGTGGATTACTAATATGCTCTGTTATCTACAGTAAATACATTTATCTCGTTGACTAACAATAGTGTCATGCTCATCCATGTTACATGAAGAATAATCTCAACCATTTTAGAATCAAGAATCTGAGTTAGATTAGGCTCCTGTTCTGTATTCTCCTGTAAGAGATAGTGGAGGAACTATCTCTTTCTGCTGACTGTATAGGAATACCAGGGAGACTAGCCTCTTAACTTAGGTTTTTAAACCAGATGCCTAAAGTGAAGCTGTGTAAGAACAATCAACTTACATGCTCACTTTCACCCTCACTAAATTAACTGGGTGAGAACTCTCCTTGCTATGTTCTGTCACTTTCATGCATGAATATCATGAGTTAGACCTGCAGTCATCTATTACCCTTTAGTCTGTTTGCTTAGTATCTAGGCACCTCATTATTTAGCCACATGATGGATATAATGACAGTTGCTGCCATTAGGATGCCATTCATTCAAACATTTCAGACAGGTTTGAGAAAAGTGCTGGGTAATGTTATGACCAAAAGGTAGCTGCATAGTCATGGAAGATTATGATCAGGAAAAACTGCATTATGGTTCAGAGCTTACTTACGGACTCCCTTATCTAAATTAGTACCTCAGCACAAACCAAGGGGAGAACAGTAGCTGATTATCTTTTTAATTTGTTTGTCTTCCACTAAAATGTCAAGAACTGGGCAAAGCTAGAGACAGAATGTTGCTCCAGATGGATCAGTGATCCCCTGTGCTACACCAAATTCAGAAATCCTGGAATCATGTATGTTACAACATACATGAGCTAATATTTTTTGTTGACTTCAGACTTATTAAAATCTTTCATTCACTGAAATAAAACATGGTTGAGGTGTTTACATTTTATTTTTTCACTTAAAAAACTGAAATGCCTTGTTTGCAGAAAGATCACACAAATTTTTTACCAACTTCTTCCTTCTAACCAAAACAATTCTGCAAGAAGCAAGGAAATTATTTGGTCAATCTGAGTCTACATTTTACTAGGGAAAGTTTTGACCAACCAACTCACACAGTCCTAACTTGGATAGATTTTCCCTCTTAGGAATAGAAGGGAAAACACTCATTCTCAGGTTTTCCTATTCATTCTCTTTCTTAATCCTACAACCTCAGTCTTTTTCTTTCCTTCCCTCCTCAATGTTTTCTTTCTCTTTTTCATGCATTCTTAATCTCTATTGTTTTTCCCCCCGAGTTGTCTTCTCTTTCTCCCAGTGATCCCATTGATTATTTACTAGCTTTGATACCATCCTACATCCCTGCACAAATAAGATGCTCCTGTAGTCAACTGCGAATGAAGTGATGGCAGGAGGAGGAAGATATGCAGGTATGGAATCTGTTCATCTCTGTACTGACTAACTGAAGCCAGGATATTTCATCAGGAACACTGCTCCCATTTACTGCCTCACTCAACCATTCTTCAATCACTGCCACCTTTCAGTTTTGGAAAAAATGAAATCACTTTTGAAGTGGAAGTGCTTTCCAGCACCCCCTGCATCTTACTAGCTGGGATGCACCCAGGGTCTCTCTAGCCCCAAAAGAGGAATGGCTGCTCTGCAAACCTGTCACTGTAAGTCTCTTCCTGCTCAGTTCAATTCTCTTCTTGTTCTTCATAACTGAATCACAGCCTATCTGAAGTGGTTCAAGCTTCCAAGGACCTTTCTTGCTTTCTGAAAGTACCCAGACAAATACCTAAGTCCCTAGCATACACCAATGACAAAAAAGTTTGGGCAAATGCTGGCATCTTTTAATAACTAGAGGATGTGTCAAAGTGAGAATTGAATATGTGTTCAGCCCTGTGAATGGCTGCTCAGCCAATGTCAAAGCAAGTGAGCTCCACTTCAGCTGGCAAAGATGCTGCACGTATAAAGTCCAGCTTACAAAGATCTTTCTGGTCTTTGTCAAGCCCATAAAATAAAAGCACTCTATAACATAAATCAAAAGGAATTCAAAATCTATCTCTCTCAAGCTGTTAATAAAGGCCCTGTTTCTGTTCAGCATTCTGTGCAAGAGCCAAACATGGCAAAACACCAAGAAGAAAGGAGATGGAATCTCCCTTCCCCATAACCTTTTGTACTTGGGTCATTTTAATTGATTCTTACTCCATAGCCTCATTACTGGATTCTCTCAACCGGCCTTACTTTGCCTGCTTATCTGAAAGTAGGCAGTAAGTTCCCATTCCTCAGAAAGATTTAACTTCTCCCCTGCCAAGCCCTGTGTTGAATTCATCTCCCCCTTCATAGCTGTAACACTGACTTCAGTTTAAGATGGTGAATTCAGCTGCTTATTTTTTTGATACAGACAAACTCCCCCCTCTCCCTCAACCATGAAATTTTCTCACTGACTTTAACTTGCTCTGACTGGGCTATAAACAAATTATTCAAATAATTTGAAAAGCCAGTATCATTAAATAAATCTTTTCCAGTCATCAATCTAAACTGATCTGTTTGGACATAACTGAGCCACACTGTCTTTACATGAGGGAAGTGTTGCTTGGTTCTTCCTCTGTGAAATTTCTTCCTCAAAATATTTGCTCTTAAATAGGTTAATTGTTTTCCTCTGCCCACATTGAGTCTGTCAGGAAGGTAAATGCACAGCTAACCTTAACACTCACTTTCCCACGTGTCCTGGTTCCAGCTGGGATAGAGTTGATTTTCCTCCTAGTAGCTGGTACAGTGCTGTGTTTTGGATTTAGCATGAGAATAATGGGATAACACACTGATGTTTTAGTTGTTGCTAAGCAGTGCTTATACTAAGTCAAGGACTTTT
>NW_008795678.1:220749-256955 GCF_000699145.1 Aptenodytes forsteri | reverse complement strand
TGATTGCTGCTCGGGGACTGGCTGGGCATCGGTCAGTGGGTGGTGAGCGGTTGCATCATTTGTTTTTCCTGGGTTTTGTTCCCCTCTCTTTTTTTTGTTGTTTTCCTTTTCATTACAATTTTTAAATTATTATTATTAATAATAATAATTTTATTTCATGTATTAAACTGTTCTTATCTCAACCCATGAGTTTTATTACTTTTGTCCTTCCGATTCTCTCCCCCATCCCACCAGGGGTGGGGGGGGAGGGTGAGCAAGCAGCTGTGTGGTGCTTGGTTGCTGACTGGGGTTAAACCATGACACCAGGAAAGAGAGTAATTTGTCATCGCAAGAACTATAGCACATCTAGGAGACATTAATAGCTTGCCAGCCAAGTGACCTACCTATGGCAAGGTAAGGCTACAATCAGCACAAAAAATCTTATACACACAAAAGAAGCATGACTCCATCTGGTTCGAGTTGCCATCTTGCTTTTTTCTCCTTTTGCTGAAAGTTTTGACTACTTCTTTGACTGAGCATCTCTTTATGTTAGATCCTAACAAGAGAGCAATTGTATGCAGCAACACAGCATTCTCACACTGTTATGATTACGTGCTGGTGGGAACGTCTGGAAAACCACTAAGGGTGTATAAACAGCAATAAATTAGTTCCACCTTCCTTAAGTGGCAAGTGTAAAAGGAATAGTGCAAATGTGTACCAACCTATTCTTGAAAAAAATAGTAAGGACCTAGGGGTCTTTTTGCACATCCATCATGCCAATAACCACTGTTCTTTTCATGTATCAACCATCACACATAAGTGTAGGCTTCTTAATTTGCACAAGGCACTGTAACACTTCAAACAGTGTGTACCTCTAATGTGCTGGTTTGGACCGCTCTTCCTGTTGAAAAACACTCTCCATGGCAGTTTTCACCAGGTGGCACTATTGCACAGTCTGGCAAGCACTTTACCCAGCGAGTGAGCAAACGTCCATTCTTTGGAAGACATGTTGATAATAGAATTGCTGATTATATTTTTGTTAGATAAAGTTTTGTCGTGTCAAAGGCAGGATAATTTGCTCTCTGCTTTGCTTTTTGATGAAAATCAATCCTTTCAGCCAAAATTACCCCCTGGCAGTGGGATTCTGTAGAAGAATCTGTCTGCTCTTTGTGCCTACTGTTCCAGGACTGATGTATGTAACAAAACAAGTTACATTTAGAATACATCCACACTATGTCACTGATTTCTCCTCCACTGGGAAGTCAACCTAGAAGGTTCTGTATATGTTTACTACTATTCAACAAAGGAAACCCACTATTCTGAGTGAAGAATAAGGCTTCAATTAGTCTGAAATTTCAAGTGGACTGAAACATGACTTGGACGTAACCTGCACCACTGTGTCTATATTGAAAAACACACACACACACAAGACTCACTTTGAGGTACTAAGTTCATTCCTCTTGGTTCAAAATGGGTAGAGTGAGAATTCACACTAAGTTTATGTATATATCATTCTTTATACTTCAATGGTGACTGTAGGTTGCTCAAAATCACATTCTGCTAGATGCCTCTTCATTGGCAAGGCAAGGAAACACTAACATTTTTGAAGAAGTCAAATGAACTGTGTCTCGGTGTGTTGTTGAATGCACATATCTTAAAAACGTCCTGTTCTGTGATTCCACGATCTCAAATAATGTTAACATAGCAATGCCACTGTAAGTTGTGCAGCAGGCATTAACAACTACTACACAATTGCCTTTTTCATAGGAGGAGGGGAAGAATTTGTGAAACACAAGTCCAGAAAATTCCCTGGAAATGCAGAGCAGGGGCTGAATTCATAAACCTTATTAACCCCTCTTGTTCAGAAAGCATAAGGCACACAACACTCACCATTGAAAAGTAAGCATTTCCCACCGCTCTGCCACAGAACTGAGCTGCTAGGATGTTTCTCTGTTGTTTTAGAAGTGTTGACTATGCTGTTTCTGCTGGCTATCATTGACTTTTTAACTTTCAAAACAGCAAGTGGGATCAATGCTACCCATGGAAAAGGATCGAGGCACTTTTTTTTTTTTTTAAATTGTTTGCATGGATAACTGCAGTAGTCGTATTGTCACATGTTTGGTCAGACAAAACTCCAGGTTGCTATGTAAGAACATACACATATCAGTCTCATGTACTGTGACCCTTAGATTTCCCTGAAGGCAACACTCCTTAAAAGAGCACTACCTTCAGTAGTCTACGCATCAAGCAATCACTATTCAATACCTATCAAACACTTCAACACTTAGTGTTAAGAAAGGGGACCAAAACTGTTTTCAAAACAGCAAAGCCTACAGCTAATGCCTGTGATTTTGTCCTGTTGCCTTCCCTGCTTCTCCATCCATCACCTTTGAATGTCTCCTGCCTATTCATCAGTAAACAGAGTATGAACTGCAGAAATCTAACACTGAGCATTTGTATATTTTCCTGGCATTTTCTGATTACAATAAGAATTTCAGTAAGCAGGCCAACTGTTTATCAAGCTACTCATCTTTGTGAATCAGAAATAAAAAAAGATCACAGTAGCCTATAAGTATACCTACTCATTTATTGAAACAGACTGGCTAGTACTTGTTTTCAAGACTTCCAAAGCAAATCGGAGGTTTTGCAGGACACGTGCTTGCATTTCATTCTCTCAAAATCTACACTGAACTGAGGGTCCTAGTGGTCTACTGCATGAACTGTAAGATGTTCTACTAGTTAACTTTTGAACCAAGTGCATTAAA
Organism: Aptenodytes forsteri; assembly: GCF_000699145.1. Taxonomy (NCBI): domain Eukaryota; kingdom Metazoa; phylum Chordata; class Aves; order Sphenisciformes; family Spheniscidae; genus Aptenodytes; species Aptenodytes forsteri. The sequence goes on along the minus strand of NW_008795678.1, from coordinate 254,211 downwards.
CGTGCAGGCTATATTCATCCTCACCAGAAGGAGTTACCCATCAGGGACTCATTTGGTCCAGTATGTAATAATTTGCTGTGACCTTTCAGTATCTGATTTTGTCAATTGTTTCTGAATACAAACTATGTAACTTATATCATATAGCAGCTGTTGGTCAGAGTACATAAAAAGACTGGTTTTACCACCACTGTTTCTTTGCTTTTCTTGTTTCAAAATCGTTTTGATACACTACATTGGTTTTGTACTTTATTTTCAAGCATAATTTAGAGTTTGTACTACTTGCTGAGATGTAATACAACTAGCATGTATATAGCATATTCTGCAATAGTATACTATTACACAGAATTAAACATTACTAAAACCCAGCGATTGTTTCTAGCCTGTTATCCTTAGCGTGAGTAATAATATTTGGTACTCATGAAACATGTTAAATGAACAGACTCTTCCTTTACCCATAAAAGAGGCATGATACAGGCAGCCTGAGGTTTAAACATTCCCTGACCCTTACCAGCATGCCTCACATCTGACCTAGAGGTGGTTAGTTCAGCCTTCAAATTCCATTCAGTCCTTGACTGACTCTATGCTGAGACTGTCATCACAGGTGCCAATTAGTGGCAAAGCATTTTGCTGGGGGATTCTGTGACTGACCTGAGCATGAAGGGCTCTGTATCCCATTACCTCTTCCTGCACAAACCACTCCCCTTTTTCACTTGCTCCTTACTAACCCTGTTCTGATGTGCTGTAGTGATATAATTATCTTAACTGGCCTGTATTTGTGCAGTAAAGTGACAGTTCTTTAACACACCATTGACCTGTTCATTTCTCTACAGGTCTATAAGTAAAGCAGTGATTAACTTCATCCATATCAAAAAGGATATCAACAGACTTTTGGAGAGGCTTTAGAAGAGTTATTTTCAGAAATATTCACACTGGGCCACATGCCAACTTGACCCTGAGCTCTGGGCTCATGTGATGAGTTGAAACCATTAATGATTTTAAGAAGATTACTATTGCAGCATCTATCACTGCATTTAGGGGGGATTCTGACTTAGAGGTGTCCAGTCATAATCCCGCAGACAGCAGCCTTGCTTCAGTGCCTCCTCAGCCAAGCACATAGTGTATGTCAAGATTGAGAACCTGTGGTTCCTCTCGTATTGAGTGGGACCTTGTCTTTAAGGAAGTTATCAACAAGATGGAGTCAGCTTTCTAAAGCCATATGTGGCAGGATGTTAACAGACAGTGGGCATAAACTGAAACAAGAAAGATTTTGAGTGTATATAAGGAAAAAATTTTTCACCATTAGGGAAGTCAAGCATTGGAATACTTTCCTAGAAAGGCTGTGCAGCTTCCACCTTTGGAGATTTTCAAAACCAAACTGAAGAAAGCCTTGAGGAACGTGGTCTGTTCCCTTTGCTGACTCTGCTTTGAGCAAGCAGTCATACCATGGACCTCCTGAAGCCCTTTCCAATCTGAATTATGCTATGATTACATCCAGCTTGACTGCTTAAGAACGTCCAAGGGTGGAGACCGAACAACATTTCTGGGCAGCCTGTTCCAATGATTGTTTCAATTCATGCCTTTTGTCTCTTGTTCTCCTGCCATACACGGCTGCGAAGAGTCTGGGTCTGTCTTCTTGATACCTGTTTACCCTGTAAGTATCAGAAGGTTGCTATTAGGTTGCTATTAAGCCTTCCTCAGGCTAAACAAGCCAGACTCCCTCAGTATCTTTTCTTAGCACATGAGCTCTAGTCCCCAACCATTTTCATAGCCCTTCACTGAACTTGCTTCAGTTTATCAATTACTTTTTTTGCACTGGGAGACCCAGAACTGGATGCAGTATTCTGGATGTGGTCTAATGAGTGCCAAGCACTGTTGTGGAATGCATTAATGGAATTTTCAGCTTGCCCTGGGTGCCCAAAGTGTTCCATCATTAAAGTTTTGGAAAGAAGGTAACAATGAACCTCTTGTATTTGTGTGCACAGAAATTCAGCAAAGACAAGGTCTCAAGCAATTAATTTTGTACCCTAAATATTTAATGAAGTGAAGAATATTTTGAAAGAAATTAAGATATTGTTTCCCTTTAGGTCTGTCTGTTAATGCTGCAGCATGTCTGGGAAGTGATCAAGATGGATAGATGGATACCTCTTTATGAGGGAACAGCATATTTTAGTGTACTTTATTTATATACATATACACACATACTCAATATATATGTGTGCATATATACATAAAATATTTGTTCCCATGTATTTCAAGTGCATCTGGAGGACCCTCCCCCTAGATTTGCTAGGGATATCACAGGTAAACAGCACAATTATCACACGATGCAGCAATAATGGAATTCTGTGCCATGGCTTTCAGCAATTATTTCCAATAGACATGTATCACGTCCATAATTTCTTTGGCGTAGTCTATGTCAAATATATTCCCTACTTTTCTTCCCCAACATACTAATGCAACTATTCAGTTGCCCTCATCACCAAGTAACCTTCAAACAAAATGGTATATGACCAAAATACGGGCAACTTTCAGTAAGAAAATTGGAAGGCTGGTGTGACTTTGTTGTTATCTTCAAAATCAAATCCATGGGCTCATGCTGCCAGAGTTACGTTTTTGACTGACATCAAAAGCAATTGTTCAAAATCAATCCCACTCAGTCTTTTAGCTTTAGCTGATCTTTATAGTGACTGCAAAACACCAGGTGCACGCCTACTCTCCAGGATACAGCCAGGAACTAGGCTGTTTTAGAGACTAATGTCCTAGCTATATTTTAGTTGAGGTAATTTGATTCATCCTACTAAATTCTTCCTGCAAGATCATTTAAATACACAAGAATCTTCTTCATTTTCTCTCCAAAATATTGCACAGACGGTTAAAAGATTATAATCTTGTATTTGAGATGGCTAAGTGCCATGGGAAGTGTTGAGTAAAGTGAGCGCTAGTTATGATTTACACAGCCCAAAGCTTGTCTTTGAATAGTTGACTTTTGTTTACATTCATCACAAAGTGACATTGGAAACACCCCAGTAACACCCTCTCATTTATAACCAGCCATAAGGATGGCATCCCGCATCCTTGTGTAGCAATTACTGATAAAAATCTAGCTTTCGAAGGTAAATACTGTGTATCATTCCAAGTAGGTATTTAAGGAACTTTCAGGTAAGATCTAACATACAACAGTGTTACACCACTGTATTTGTTACAAAGTGAGGCAGCACAGCTGCAGATGCTGAACTTATTAGCTACGCTCCAAATAGAGGTCTTGTAGCTAAAGTACAGATGCCAGCGCCATAGTTAGTACATCTGGGAACACAGTACATGCATTTCAGGAGTCTGCACCACTGCATGCTGACTTTTCACATTGTTTCTAATTGCTCATATGATCTATTTTTTGGCTTTTAAAATGTGTTTCCTAACCTCTTTGATTTGTCGTGGATTTTATTGTTTATCTTTTCTTTTTGGGTTCTAGAAGGTCTATATCTACGATAGAGCTATAGTCACAATGCCCAGCAACATATATTTTTGTATAATAAATCATCTTTTGCATTTTACAAATGAGCATATTTGCTTCACTAATCATAGAGGCAGAAGAGCCTTATAAAGGCCTGGAATGTTCAGAGGATGGGAAATCAGGGAACTCCCTTTTCTGGTAAGGGTTCAACTCCAGCCTAGGTTATTCTTGCACAAAAGCCATTAACAGTGGATATCTTTTGTCCAGCCTCTTGTCTTGGCAATATTGGTGACTGGCCCATAGCCCATCTGTATTTATATTGCATCAGGCTCAGCAAAGCTAAAGCAAGTTGAAAGGGCTTGAGGGCTGCAGCCCTCCAGATCGTAACGAGGCTATTGGGTCTTATCTGAATGAGGACTATAGCTCTGTGTGAGTCTCTGTGTGAGCAATAACCACTGTTACTAATCCAAGCTTTCTGCAATTGTTACAAACATGAGGTTTATGACTAAAATATGATCACGTGTTTCAGGGCTATCCAACTTACATTTTCAAGCTTTAATCCATGAATTCAAGAACAATAGATTTTTTTAATAGCATCTATGGTTCTTACATGATCACATGACTCTAGCAGCTACATATTTAAGGAAAAAATTATGGTAAAATTAGTAATATCATAATAATTCACAACACTATACATCCAAGTGTTAAGGTCAACTTCATCCACAATGTTACATTCTTGCATTTCATCAGGCAACACTTGTATCTTGAAACTAACATCTACCCAGCTGTGACAGCTTTTATAATGGTGTAACAGTTTAATAATGGCTGTAATGGTTTTGCGGTAATTCCCTTATATTGTAAATTCATGGACTGGAATTCCTCTCTGGCTAGAGAGGTATACCCATTAGAAGAAAAGCAGGTTTAGGCAACAGTTAGATCTAGAGAGCTAAATTGAATTGGACTAACATCTACATATCCAGCCACTTAAAAGCATTGCCACAACCATCTACTGACTGAAGGACTTCCTGGAGCAATCCTAGGCACCAGTGGAATATACAAGGGTGCCAAGTTGTGCGAGGATTCTCTTCACTGCTTGCAGTCACAGTACATGAAAGTGTTTCAATGGCCAGTGAACTGCAGGTCTGGGGTTTTTTCATACATAAGACTCAAAGGAATTTGTTTGTCCTGCAAGGATTGTAATTCGCATACAAGATGCTGAACTGAAAGCTAAAGTAACTGAATTCTTCATCCAGGAGAATCACTGCTATTAGCAAGAGCTTTCTTTTATGTTTTCACCTGTCCAGAACACTGCTGCTTATGCAGAACGCTCTTTTGTATCCATAACCTGTGTTCTGTCACGCACAAGAAATAGGCTATCACTAGAGTTCAGCACCCACACAGTCATTGGGAACCCCGGCCAATTCACATATAACACCCTTCTTCTCTCACTAGTTCATTTAAGTTGATTAACTAATTTTACTTAACTAACATTAAGAGATTAATTACTCTCCCCCAGTTTAACAAGAATACCACATGAATGGGATGGGGGACACTGGGGGGACAACACAACACTGTGAAACATTACTAGAGTTCAGCAGAAGGATGTAAATAACAGCACAGATTGGTTGAATAAGGAACTGATATGTTATGCTGAGCTGTGAATCCAACTGCACAGCTAGCCACACTACTGGAAACAATCAAACTCCAGGTCACACTCCATGACAGGATGGATACTCTGAGTCTCAAGTAGTATGTAATAGGAGTGAGAAATGTTTTCATGCTAGCGGGAGTCAGAATAGGATAAGACCAGAGTTCAGCATTGCTGCACTAAGACCCTAGCACAATTTGAAAAAATGCTAGTCTATTATATCTGCCAACCCAAAAAAAAAAAAAAAAAAAAATCTCTATTTGTTGTCTGTTTCTTATTTCTGTCTGTAACCTTACTAGAGTCAGAAGTTTTGAAAGTGACATTTACAGGGCAATATAATTACTCATGGTTTGTTTCAAAAAGCCTGCCTTCAGTTATTGAATTCACAAGAATTTTCTTTTTCTGTATTTCATTGTTAAAACATTTTCTATAAAAATCAACATCTTGTAGGTATATATAATTTTACAGATTTGTAACAATATGCCTAAGTAACCCAAAGACCCTACAGAGAGTTTGCATTAGACTGTATGAAGTGTAGGAATAATCATATTTAGAGTTTGTACATCCTCCAAAATCATTCCTTGGAAGCTGAAAGAACAGAATTATTTCAATGAATGGTCCTTAGTCTAAAATGTCTCTCTCACCCCATGAACCTGCTGTAGTAAGTGCAGTTGAATGCCAACACATGGCTGCATCAGTCTAAATTCTGCCTTATGGACAGTGTCCAGGTTTGTGACATCTTGGATAAGAGACTATCAGGCCAAAGCCCAAGCTTTCCATTTCTTATAATGATGCCAAGTGGAAATCATCCCAGCAGAGAGAGGCCAAAGGATGCTTTATGCATCATTAAGCCCTGAAACAGGGATTTAAGGTAGCTTTAGGTCCATGTGTGGGTCCTCTGTTGTGGTGAATTACATTTCCATGCATAGCGTCTCCTCAGTTCATTTCATTAGCAGCAAAGCAATGTGTTAGTGAAGAGAATGATGTGTGAAGTTTAAAAATAAAACATGAAGTCTATTTTAATGATTAATTTTATTACAAATCCAAAGATTTCACTATTGCCAGGTTCAGAGTTTTGAATTGATGTATTAAAAAAAAAAACCCCACAATCAGAATATGCCTTTGTGTATGGACTTGGCTTTTGGATTTCAAACAGCTCAGTAATTACGCAGTGCAGGCCCATATTTTATGCATATATGTGTGTATATATACATACACACATGCATATCTCTGTGTGTGTGTGTGTGTGCTGATCAACAGTGGTCATATGTCTCTGGCAAGTAACCAGTGAAAACATTCTGGATGTTCCTGTTTTATGCAACCTGCTGACAACAGAATCCTCATGATAGTCTCTCTATCTTGGGCCATGCTTACGACTGACAAGCAACGAACACTGAATTTGATTTCACTGCTTCTACAGGGGGAAAACAAAAACAGCAGAAAGAAAACAAGTTATATTGCAGCCTAAGCTTGAATTACATCATAAAAATAGAGCACAGCTACTTGTTCCGTGTTTCAATTCCTATTGAATTGAAATTGCAGATTTTTTGCAAAACAGAAGAATCCCCAAATAATAAAAAATAAGTATTATTGAAAGACGGAGGTATTTGTGCAGTATCCACCAGAATATTTTTCTATAACCATTAATGGAAATATTTTTTAATCAAAAGAAAGCCCCCCCCCCCAGCCATTAAAAGACAACAGGTTAAAGGAAAATAACAAAGATCAAGAGACAAAGGAAGTTAATGGCAGCTTGGGTCCTAAATTACTTTTATTTGCATTTTAATGTGATGAGAGCATTTCTTGACTTTAGTAGATATTAACCAGAATCACATGCTTCCTCTAATCTCACTGATTAGGGTGAAAGTCTCAGATTTCATACTTAACTGAGTGTTGTTTGCAGACATTAAAAATTTGCACTAGCTCATACTGTGAACAAGTGAGAGAAGATTTGAGATCAGTCCTATTTAGAATAGCTCTGGCTGATTTTTCACACTGCAGGGGAAATTCTTTGGAGACCTATCACAAGAGGAAGTGGAATAATTATTGCACAGAAAATATTCCCAGTCAGGTAACCTTACATTGTTTGTCTCAGACAAATGCACTGACATGCATTCAGAAATTTGGTTAAACTAAATAAAAGATCAATGTGGAATGCTGCACTTCTTTTTTTAACTCAGGCAAATTTTATCCCAGCACAGATTTGTATTTTACAGACTTTAAAACAGATTCTGGTGCGGATAGGGCACATCATTGACACAACAAAGATTTCATTGCATGTACTCTACATCTAACTTTAAGTACTTCAAGCAGCTCAGCTGTTATGTGCATTGTACCAATTGTTGCACAGTCAGCAAAAGTCATCTGAGATGCTGGGTAAATTCTTAAGTCATTGTGTATAAGCAATATTCCTCCCTAGCCACTTTAAAAGTGGATTCAGTAACCCCTTGAGAGCTGCAGTTATGTTTTGGTTACTGCGTAGGCATATTCATTTACTTTACTCATACTGAGGAGTATCTTACTCTGCAAGTCGTCTCAAGTAAAAGAATGAGAACATTTGTGGAGTAAAATGTGGCATGATTAGTGGCTCTTAATTACAGAACAGCAAGAACTAGTGTAATCACAATAGAAAATATGTGCTTTAAAATTAAATTTGGGAGATGTGGAGAATCAATATACAGTATATTAAAGCCTATAGGAATCACAAAGAAGGTCCTTACACAAAATGTATGAAAGGACAGAATGAAAAATACAGGTAATAGGAAAAGTGAAGGCAAAGCAGGAAGTTTTGAATTAGACAACAAAAGCAATCCTTTTCCATCCCTCTCACAAACAGGAATTTTTAAATAGTAAATTTTAAACTTTATAGGTTGAAAGGCAAACTTCAACTAACTGGATTAAGTGATCCCTAGAATGATACAGAATATAGATCACTTCTTGTGCTTCAATGTTCTGGATAAAAAACTGTGTCTGCTCATCTCCATAAATAGTATGAAAACTTACTACCTACACAAGGTCTCCTCCAAACATCATGAATTATTTTCTTCATTAAAAGCTTCCTCATTATTGTTAAATTAGATTACACTTAGATTCTGGAGAGTTTTTGTCATTTATCTTTTAGAAGTACACTCAATGAATAATGTTTTTCTGTTTTTACTGTGTAAACATCAGAACAAAAGATATCAACATAGTATATTTAATAAACTGTATCTCTGAGAATAAACTGCTAATTAGAGCACCAGCTGCATCCAGCTGCATCCTTTGAGTGTAATGAGCAAATCAGTTAGGCATTTAAAAATCTATTTAAACTTGTGTCCAACTTGATTTAAATGTTTTGATGGAGACAAGTGAAGTGTAAATTCCAAAATGTTAATTTTGTTAAACAATTGGCTAAAGCTTGAAAAGAATCAGACTATTGTGCAACAACAAACAGATCTCATCGTACTGTATCAGTGGGAGAAATAGCCAAGTTCAAGTGAACAGCAGGTGGCAAGAGAAGTTAACGATGACAAGCCAAGTTTGACCATAAGTCAGTTTGTATCTATGTATTCATTTTTAAAAGAGCTACTCTCTTCATATCAGCAGAAATAATGTATATGGCTTTTGTTTTCTCTTGTTTAACCTTGAGACCTGGTCCCATGGTTGTCTTGGAACTGAGATGCCATAGATTGCTAGAACCAATAAAGTGTGATCTGTATTTTCTTTGGGTCTTTGTAACCATGAAAATAAGACAAGCTGATAGTGTCTGCAGAAGTAATGGCCTCTCTGTAGGTCAGTTGTTCAAAATACATGTGTATCATTTGCTTCCTGGGAAGGGTGAACACATCAAATGAAAATAAACCAAACAGTGGTTGGTAAATTTCAAAGGCCATTGTTCAGGTGACTGAACTGGTTAAAATAATTACTTTCTTTTTGTGTTTAAATTTCAGCTGATTCTGTTCCTTCTTCCCTATTTTCTGATAATTTGTTCTGTATTAAATAACAGAAACCTTGGTAGCTTGCTACGTGCTGTACCTCAGCATTGCCCCAGGCCCCCCCAAAAGTCATCTTTTGACAGCAGACAGTGGCACACTCGTTAGTTAAAGGTCAGAAGAAAAAACAAAAGGAGCAGCTAATGTACTAAGCCTGTCATTAACAGCAGTAATGTCCATTCCTGTGATTGCAGCAGTAATAAACCATATTCAGTGGATTTATAATCCCAGTGATCTACTATACAGCTAAGTACTGTTGGGTGAGTGGAATATGGAACTGCACAAAGTTTCATTTGACATCACACAGGTAATGACCTATTTTCCTCTCTCAAGGTAAGGTAAGATCTCTTCTTCCTTTAATAATTAAGATACAGCTAGCTTAAAATTCCTTTTTTTTTGTTTTGTAGAATTAGAACACTGTACTCTCACACAACCTATAGCTGAGATTCCCCACTAACAAGTATAACCGCCTCCAGACTGAAAGTGGGGAGCTCCTAACCACTGCAAGAGCTGCACTTGAAATCAAGCCTATTGCCAATAATTCTTTCAGTTTGTCCTCATTAATTGAACAGATTCTAATGGATTGAATAGTCACCTGGTATCTTGACACAATGGAATTAAAAATCATCTGGGCAGAAGGAGGACTGCATAAGCCTTAACAACACAGGTTATATTGTCAAAGTCTCCCAAAGGTTTTGCACCATTTTAATAGCTATTTAGACCTAAAATTCTTGTTGACAAGTTTTAAAATCTGAGTCCATTAGAGAGGTCTTATAAATTCCAAATATTGATTCATTCTGGATGGTAAAGGAGAATGAAGTTAGACGTCTGGAATCACATTTGCACTAACTTAACAAGTTATAGAGAAAGAGATGGTTCCAAACTAAGAAAAAATATCATACAAGATGAAATACTTTTTAGGGATTAACATACAAAGAATAACATATAAGTCCTTTATGCCAAGTTTTCTACTTATCTGGCTTCCCTATGAGTTATGTATTAACATAAACCAGTATATTCTTACCTTCTAATCTTAGCAATAGAAATATAACTGTCAGCAGCTTCTCTGACTCTATCAATTCAGCATATTTTCCCCCATCTGTCAGCAAACAGCAGTGCAGTAAACAGAGACACAACAGCCTAACTTAGCTATGAATATATAACAAAGTAAATCACCCATATCAATTTAAATTAAATTGTTATCATTGGCAAAAAAAAGACATATATTAGGCAACTTCTATATATGACTTGAACAACTGATCTTCCATAGCAGCATGAAAACAATGTGCCTCAGTCCCTGGAGTTGTAGACCTAACAGCATGACATTCTGTTAGGTATGTAAGCAATAATCTTCTTGGGAACAGTAACAGATTAAACAGCACTAACTGGGTCCTCAGCTATGCAACAGGTACTGGCACTTTGGAGATCACTATTCTTGGTAACATCTGATTTCAGCTGTAACTAACGTATGTAAAAAGGAAGCTAAAAAAGGAACCCATTATAGCTTTCTGGCCTGAGTATGGGGGAAGCATTAATATGAGCTCATGTTTGGCATATAATAAAGCAGCCTAAGGCTTCTGTAACCTTTCACTACCTGGTACCTGGGTAACCACACTAACTCCAAGAGCTGTCTTGCGGGAGATAAGGTGGAATTGCCAACCACACCATCTCCTTTGGAAGGACTCAGAAAAGTTGACCTATTCCCATTTTTAGATCATCTGACTCAGGGCAGTTTTCAGAACTGTGAACCTCATTCACAAAGAGAAGCTTCCCTCTTGTTCAGAAAGAGTATACAAGTCCTGATTCAGAAGCATATATAACCTTTCTGCTATCTCTTATTAACTAGATTTTTTTATTAAGCTGCTAGGCAGACACTTAAGGCAGCATAGCTAAAGATAGAACTATAAAGCCTTTTGCAGACATGAGAGAGCAAATCCTACTTGCACTAGAGACCAACTAAATATGAACTGGCTTTAAAAAAGAAGTCACGTAGACATAACTAAAAGAGGCCAAGCTTATTAATTAAGGCACCATGACTGTGCAACTGATGGTTAGAGCTAACTCAAACCTGGACGGCTTACATCACAGACAGAGCAAACTTGCATCTGTTTGCAAAAGTGTGTGCAGGCATACACTAAGTACATACCCAGCTACACTGGGCAGATGGGCATCCAAGATCTTGTTGCTGCAAAGCTTGGAGTTTTAGCACTTAATGTCCCTTTGTGATTTGTCCTTAGTTTCCCCACCTCCTGTGTGTCCATCAGTACAAACATGATGATAATATTTACCTCCTATAGACATGGCTTTTAGGTTCAATACATTTAAATTTCCAAAATATTTCACGAGTTTTCTTTACATTGCTCCCCATTTCCCCTCTCTCTCTTCAATTAACACTGTGCCTTTCTTTGTAAAATATCCCACTCTGTTTGCTCTGCTTTTCTCTCCACCCAGTCTTTCCCAAAAACACTGAAAGCAAGAGCAGAACTTTCCAATCCATAGTGGTTGCAATGGTTCATAATTGGGCAAAATGTGTTCACTGACACCTCTAGCAATTGCTCATTATGAAGAAGCTGAGAAAACAAATGAAGGAAAAAGAATTAGGGAGGTCACTAACTACGGAGCCATTTGAGACTTACAGGCGTAATGAATAGCCTTCTGGAACAAGAAAACTCCTGCCACAAAGACTGCCTTCTTTGGTGAACTGTTGAGACAGTTTATTTCTGTCATTCCTCTTGACCAAAACCAGGTAAACTAATGGCTTTCAAAAGGTGGAAATATTTTACATGTTTCAGTTAAAAAGACTAAACATGAAATGGGTGGCCTGGGCAGACTGTCAAGATGGGCACAGTAAGGATTTACCTCTTGCAAACTTTCCCCTGATGTGATTTTACTTAAGGACATATGCTTTCATGTGGATTGTGTGGTTTCTTTTTTAAGGGCAGAGCCGAAGGTTGGAGTGCAGAAAAGTTTCAAATCCTGTAGTTAGGGAATCCTTTTGAGAGAGCAACGCATGGCTTTCATTGGCTTTGCTTTTACAGAAGGAAAGCACAGTGAGTCTAAGCAAAGGAGAATAGAGTGGAAAAACAGAATGCAGCTCCAGGTTAGAGCTACAGCAAACCTCATCATAAAAGTTTACATAGACATCATAAAAGTTTACATACAGACAATAAACAAAATCTTGCATCAGAGCCAAGCTACAATTAAAGCAATACAAAATGAAATGACTGGAAGAAATACATTCTAGCATGTACCAATTAATATCAGTACTTTACAAGGAGGAGGTAGGGAGTGTGGAGAGTAGAAGTCTCTTCAAATTGTGTCTTATTCTTTCCAAAACAAATAACTTTATTCATGTTTTGTATTCTGTCAGGGCTCAGCCTTCCAGAACACTGAGCAACCACAGCCCGCAGAAAAGTGCAGGACACTTGATGGCTTTCAGCACCTTGCAGAAGAAAAATATACTATTGTATTGCATTTATGAACACAAACACTAGCTTTTCAAATCAATGAACCAACACAGCAGATTTTTGAGTGAGGTGTACAACATGCAGGCTGTGGAAACTGAATCTGACCCAAAGTCAATTGAATGATTCCTATCAGTTTTCCTGGGACTGGGATCAGGCCTTTATGTGTTTTTGAAAGAGGTCAGATTGACAGCCCTGGAGACTGTTAAGTTCCGTTTATCCACATAACAAGCACAGTACAGGCAGGAGCATGTGATCTTAACCCACACTGAGTCCCTTGACAGGGGGCCTCAATCATTCACTGGAAGAACAGCTTTTTCAGGTGAAAAGGGAATTTACTCCGGGTAGCCCATTTACCCCTTGGCCTCTTCGCTGAAGCTGCCAATTACAGTCAAATGTTGGCAGCTTATTTCTCCTTCCCCAAACTACTGTCACCTCCGGTGGTGCAGATTTAATTGAAACACTTTTGCCGCAAGTTGAAAAGAGGATTTGTAACTTACTCCAGCCACAGCTGTAGCTAACTAGACCAACTGGCTTTGCAGACTTATTTATTGTGTTATCTTACAAAATCAACTGGAAGTGTCAACAACCTTCAGAAAGGCCTGACCTTGAAGAGAAGGCAGTACCCATTCCTTAAGTTTGCATTTATTTGTATGTACAGCATGATAGTGAGAACAGTCATTGCTGACATCTTTGGTTGGGACAAGGGGATTGATTCTTATGCAAAGGGCCAGCACAAGCACCAACAAATTCCTCAGGAGAGGGGTACCTCACAGCCCTGTTCTGTCAGCTACTCATTGAAAAGTTTCAGCCACATTAAATTTATCTTCTTAAAGGAAATATGTGCAATAAGGCATCTCAAATACGTCAACATAAAAATAATCTCTGCTAATCTGCTATATTTTTCCATCTGAAATTATTTCACTTTCTGATGCATATATATTTCCCACCCTGTGAATTTCAAGCAAGACTTCCATTATGGAAAAAATCTAAACAAACCAGACTTTACTGAAAGTTAACAGTTATACAGATGTAACTCCAAGAATCTACAGAAATTTGATGTGGAGTGGGAGCATTCTGCATTAATTTTTTTAAAAAGAACAAAACTTCACCATATTCAACTCTCCAAAAGGAGTAGTATTGTTTAATTCAATTCTACAGCGCTTCCTAAAAGGGCGTTAAAACTCATGTAATTTTCTTTCAGTTCTTTCATCATTTAAGTAAATATTTCAAATAATACCATTCCTGCTGAAGAACAAGTCTCTTCCATTTCCTCATTTATCCACCCCCAACCTTCAGCATGCTTCCACCTGCCCTGTCCCACATGGCTGCAAACCACCAGTTCAGAGGTGAAGAATGCAGGTCTTGTCTATGTAACCCACAATGGAGTTGACAGAGCTCACGTGAGGTGTGCGAGAGTCATGTTCCCCAGCTCTCTGGCTTTTGGGCAACTGACATGAAAATCAGCCTTGCACAAGGGTGTAAGTGGTTTCAAGAGAGGGTCTCTGGTAATTTTCAGGATGTCAGCTAGCTCTCTAAACACTTACCTCATGCTATCCAGCCTTTTACCACCTAGTTTTGACACAATGCACACATACAGAGAGAAAGCTTTGCAGCTCAAGAAACTCTTCAGCACATACAGATGAAGTAGGTCAAATAGTGTTCCCCCACTCTGACTCCATACTGGGGCTAAACCGTTCTGTCCTTTAAAAAAGCTACAGAAGGGAAAAATGCCTATTTGGCAAGTAAGGGAGGTGCAAAAAAGTTCCAGTCTATCCTCTTCTCAGTTTACTGACATGTCAGGCTCTTGAGAACAAAGGCCCGGAGAATTTTACAACAAGGAATGGTCTGGTTCAGCTCAGAAGCTTCCCTTGATGTCATTGCTCCACTATTAACAGCATTACCACTTTGCACTTTCCCTTCCCTTTCCACACTGGCACACATCAGAGGAGGCAAAAGAGAACTTAACTATGTCTAAAGTAGTCTTGACACCTGAGCATAATACTGTTTGCAAAATTGTCAGATTACAGTACCACACACTGTAGAGATTGCCTTGTGTTTCTCCATTCCTAAAAATTTTGAGAGTGTAAAAGTCACAGTTGCCACTTCAGGTCTTATAATATATGAATGTGACCAGTGCACAAAATCCTAACAGTCTTCATTACGTTTATCCTCAATGCCTCTGCATGGCAGGACAGCACTTCCGTCCCCATTTGACAAAAAAAAAAGTATAGGCCAGAGATTTGTGCTCAGCCCAGACAAAACTGCTTATGTGTCTGACTCCTGCTGAAATCAAGGGCATGTGAATCAGGGGCACTGAACATCTAGGTCTAAAGTTATTTGCATTAACTCTCATGGGAGGTCTGCAACAACTTCCATTCTGTTCCATGCCTTGCTTCAGCCCCCATTTGCCTGCCCATTGCTTTAACAACAGTTTTACGACCTGGGCCAGAGTTATCTGTGTGGTTCTGAAAGCAAATGGCACCATAAAAAAAAAAGAGATATTTTCTGCCTCTTTCAATTCTTTACATTCCCCACATCTTCTTTTGTTGCCCTCCTCTGGGAGATAAAGATGAGCTCTGACCCCTGCCACCTCTATGGGAAATACATAATATTAATACAGTCTTTTTATTATTATTTACTTTTTAAATGTGGAATGAATTTCCAAACTGGCAAAAAGTAGGTCTGCAAATACTTGCTGAAATCCAAACTTAGTTTTCTTTGCTTGTCTGCACCACTGTGAAATTGGAATTATCATGGCACAGGAGCACCCAACTGAAATCCAAATAGATTCCCACTTTCCTCTCAGGATACTCAAATTTTCCAGCATCCCTGACTAATTTAAGGATTAACAGATCTTTGGGATCATGGCCCAGTGTAAGGAGGGGGCCCAACATCCAAGCCAGCCGCAGCAGGCAGCTGTGAGTCAGAGTCTAGAGCAGAAGGGAAACTCTAGCTGGCATACCTCAGAGCTGATAGCTGCTGGCTGGCTGGAGTCCTAATGTTAAGGAACTATAATTAGGACCTGAGGGGCTATGGAAGTTGACTTATAGCACCATCCCAGAGTCTGCATCACTTTGACCTGAGGGAAAGGCAGAGGCTGAAATTCATCCCACTTGAGGTATGCTAGCTGGCTAGCTATTACAGGAGAAGAGCCAAAGAAACAGAGCCAAAACCAGCACCTTTGTGCTCACAATGCCAAGTCATGTACAGCTTGTGAAAGACTGAAAGCAATATGGTGTGACATCTAGGTGACTATCACATGCCTGTCCCCAGGCTGAGAAACCCATACCTTTCTGCAGTCTCATGTATGAGCACATAGACCAGGCGTAACTTCTTCAAAATTAATGATATATTTTCATAAAAAGTAAGGGGATCAGAATAAGCCTCAGCACTTCTGAGGAGGAATGAGTTCACTCCAAGATGACTGGCCTTCAACACAAGCACATTATCAGTACCAGACAAGGAGAGAAGAAATAATCCTACTTACAGTTCATCCCCAGTTTGATAACTACTGGCTGAGGAAAGAAAGATGTCCTTCTGATTTAGATAGGAGGAATAGACTGGTCAAGCCCCTCTGGATGTGGTGAACATATGCAGGGACTTGTTGCCACTGAACTGCACTTGGCATAATTACAGAATTCAGTGATTTTGATGGAATTGTCTAATCTCTCTTCCCCGTTCCTGGAGTCTTATAATAAAAAGTCCTGTTGTCACATCAACTCCTTTCTACACGTAATAGCCTTTTGATCACAACACTATTTAAAAATCTGGTGTATTTTGTCAAACATAACTTAGATTAAACTTTTAAGGTGACATGCCTCTGTTACCTATGCAAAAGCAAGCATTTGAAAACTCCCTCCAAAACAAGGGCACATGTACAAACTCGAGTTTCACAGTAGGTCCCCAATCTGTTACTTGTCTAAACAAGAGACCTAGAAAAGAGTCTGAACATGACAACTGTACATCTTCAGACAGATCTGCAGTGCCTGTAACCTTGACTTTTATCTTTCTACGGGATGTCATTCAATCACTTCCTCTCCAAGGGGAAACACTCAGCTACAGTATAGATGCATACAACATGGCTGACAGTAAACTACATCATGGGACAGAAAACATGACACAGAAGTGACCTTTTGGCTCAATGAAATCCCAACTAGCTCAGTCAGCAGAGAGAATTTAGACAAACATGCAGAGGTCTGATACTTTCCATCCAATAGAGACCTACAAATGCAACCACAAGTCAAAACATTGCAATGACATGGTTGCCTTGGCGCAACAGTGAATTCCAAATATTTCTGCATTGCCTCAGGATACAGCTCCATTAATACTCTGTCACTATCCTTCTGGTTTTTGATCTTTTTACTGCTTCATGTCTGGAACTTGTGTTCTTAAAGCTACGAGTCCCAGTGCATATACTCTAAAAACAGCAGATGAAATCACAGAGGTTGAAATATACCTTTCATATCAGAAAATATATTTGGATTGCACTTCAACCCAACAATACTCTTTACATATGTTAGTCAGCATGAACAAAAGACAAAAGAAATAAAAAAACCTTTGATCAGAGAGTAAATCATGCAGGATTCTGGATTTGGTCTGAACTTTGGTTTTGAACCCTTGTTTTCATCTCTCTTCCCAGCATCAGTCTCACTGGAATCAGTGTCAAATACAGCAGAAGAACTCTCAAGATGCCAAGGGGATTTTAATTATAGAATCATGGAATCATAGAATCACTGAGGTTGGAAAAGACCTCTAAGATCAACAAGTCCAACCATCGACCCAACACCACCATTTTCATTTTCAATGAAAAGACAGAATGTCTGAGCTTAGCACAGAAAAAAAATTATTCAGGATACCTGTTCTAAAGAGAACCACCAGCACAAGCTGTCTTGTTTTCTTTCCTGGCAGTCACTGCCCTTCAGTACAATACAGGACACCAAACTCTCAACTCAGAATGGTGCTGGCTCAGGATTCTCTTGTTGTCATTATCTCCTTGCTCTATGCAAGCCTGAGAACTCCTGTAACAGCAATTCCCAAGTTGTGGTCTACAGGGAGCTGCCTTGCTCTCCTCCTCATTTCCACAGAAGCCCTTGGAAAGAAAGAATATGCACCAGCTTAGCTCTTGCAACATAGTAAGATGAGGAGATCAGCCAGCTGGAAGCTTCCCCTAGAGATTAAGCAAGAAATGAAAGTAAATCCAATAAGCACCAACTTGAGGCCTGAAGCTGCCAGCCATAAATAAGAAGCAACAGCCTTCAAGTGAAGAAAGAAACAAGACAGCCAACTGACCAACCATCAGGGCAAAGAACAGAGAGAATGAAGTGAAATAAATAGAGGACAAACAAACTCTCACAATTTACTTTCTCACTTCAAAGGTCTGACTGTACAGAAACAAAACTATGACCCTCCACGATTGCTGCAGGCATGTTCAGAATGAAAGAGAAGGTGGTGTCCACATGGCATTTAAGAATGGCTCCTCCGAAAAATCACTGAACTGAGCTTTAGAACAAAGGCTGAAGAAAACAGGTGAGTAAAGATACAGGGATTATGGGAATGAGATAAAATACAACATGGATTTAGCAACAGTAGATCATGCCAGGCTAATCCAGTATCTTTTTCCTAAGGTAACTGATGATCTAAGGAAACACAGCAGAAAAATACAGCAGACTTAATCTAGCAAAACTTTAAGGGATCATTTGATAAAATGCCATATCAGAAATATCTTATTACTAAAGATAGCAAAGATGGAGATTAATTAGGTGTGGAGCTGCCTAAAAAGCTTGATTTGTGTTCACAAAAGCTCTGGTTTTGGACTGGCCATTTCATATTTTCATTAACATTCACAGCAGAAGAGTGAGGAGTGAAACAACAGAACCTGCTGATGACAAGAAGTTGGAAGGCCTCATTAATAAGACGACTGGGGTATCATACAGGAAGAACTTGGTAACTTGTGACTAGAATGACAGAACTAGGATGTAATGTATCTTGAACCTGTTATTTATTAAATCTGCCATGGGTTTTCATATAAAAAACTTTCAAGTGGTAGATCTAAATGAATGAAAAATTATTAGGACAGATTTTCTTTTTCAGCTTCCCCAGCAGCTTAGTGTAGAACCCATGAATAAAAAACATCTAAAGCTTTAGTTTAAATCTTGTGATGCAACAAACAAAATGTTTGCAGAAATGCAAGTTACATGACAGCACAAAAGCACAAACTTGTTTTTACAGCACAGAGTATATAGAACAAGGTTTTGCATTTTCTTCCACGCTAGACATAAATGTAGCCATCCTGAAGCTCTGCACTGCAGAACTCAACTCCAATAGGTATATATGTATTGCCCCTGTACATGCTAGACTTGTGTTCAGTTACCCCTGAAGTATGGAGAACTGCCTTGAAAATGAAGCTAGCAAGAGCTGAAACCAGCTTGTGAAACATCTAAGTTTAGGCAACAGATCCAACAAGGCTTCAACCCTTGAGGTACAACTGTGAAATCCAAAATGCCACAAAGTTAGCTTGCAGTAGCATGAAAAGACTTTTGAAGTATGGGAGAGGACAGGGGAGAATAGAGGTGACAGTGAATGCAGACAGGGAGATAACTCTAAGCATTGTAGGTAATGAAGCCATGGGTAGGTCTTATTTTCTTTTAGAGGTTTCTTTGAGTTTCACCTTTTTCATGTCTGTGGAGACATCACAGAAATTGGCAGAAGAAATCATACCACCCACACAGGATTTCCATTTTTCACAGGGGCAGAAGTGCCAAGATATCTTTCATGATTTTAATACCAACTCCAGTAAGATTTTCTTTAGTCTAGCAACAAGATTAAAAATAACTGTTCCACTATTAAAGTTTAATTTTCAACATAAAAACCTACCATTTTAAATCCAAGATATTGTGGTATAAAACTAATAAACAATGATTTCCTATCACCAACAAAAAGGTAAAGATGAAAAAATGTTCTATAAAACTGCTCTTCAAAGTACTATACTTCAAGAATGAAAAAAGAAAAACAATCTCCATATGGCCTCATTTTCCTCTGGATCTGAGTTTAGCCCAGACTATGTTTACTACATTGCATCTGTCATCCCTCTGACTGAGCTTCCATGTGCATCACAGGAAGCCCAGGAAATCACATACCATAGAAAACTGAGTCCAATTACAGTTCACTGGTTGACAGAGATGACTGGAATGTATACTATTTAAATTAAAATTTGTGGGAGAAACCACAGTGAAAATGCAAACCTAAATTTAGGGGAATATCTGGTGATCTTTGACAAAAAAAGCCAAGAGTGAACGTAGAAGGTGGGTCCTCTGATCAGTCAGTAAAACAATTTCCTAGCTGTTGATGGCAAATTTTTGAGGACGAAGCCTTGTTAATTCTGGTTTCAGACACCTTTTATGAATGTTTTCTCTGCTGAGTTTTCCTCAAAGAGAAGACTTAACATATATGGCATTTAAGGCCTTGATTCTGTAAATACTTATGCACAAGAACAATTTTAAGTATACAAATGGCAGCCTCTCATTAAATGGGATGTTCACTTGCATGAGGTTACTCATTTAGCTCTTTAATATTGTAAATAAAGCTAAACTAAAACTACAATGAGACCTGGAGGAATTATGTATATTTAACAACTTGAGCACGCTATCTTTTTTTTCTTCAAAAAATTATTAATTCACATCATGTTCTGTGAAGGATTCTTTGAAATACATGTTTTGTTGAACTCACGCCTGCTTCTGGATTCTTCTCCCGCCATCTGCTCTATTTTCTGCTATTCACTTTCACTATGGGATTGGTCATCCAAGTCACTGTTATTTTTGCTGTTTAGTTGAATGATTAGGCTTTTAAAACAAGAAAAAATAGATATTTCAAGATGGCTGTGTACTGTTTCTGAATGGAATGCATTGAAATGCATGTTTGGAAGGCACACTCAACCTAAACACTGAGAATAAAAATTTTATTAAATGATTTTTTTTTCAGAAAATTTGAAGACATCACAGCATTGTTTCTTTCTTTAGAGTTTAATTTTATTTTTTTAAAAATATAATTCCCCAAAATACTAACAAAACAAAGCTCTGCCCATTAGATGAAGGTTTTTGAAACTAGCTCTAGTTCAGGGAACATTTTCCTAAATAATAGCTTGAATGCACACATATGAACTGAAAAAACTTATTTGGCTTAGCATGAGTATCTGTGCATGCTCACACTTTGCTCTTTTGTTTCATATTATTTATTTAAAAAACCGCATCACTTTATAAGGATATATACAGCTCTGTGTCACTTGTAAACAAATCATGGTCTCCAGAGAAAGAGCAGAAAAGGGAAGAGGCTTCTCCCTTTCCCAGTCACTATGAGCCTCAAAACACTCACACTGAACTCTGTCATATGTGTCATATGGCTAAACTGCAGTTGCTCTGAGAAACAGTGGTGGATTGTAAAGATTCTTGAAAACAGACAAGTGCAAAGGGATAAAAATATGATAGAAAAATATTTTCAAATTAATGTCTATGGAAACCTAGTCAGTGATACTCCAAACAAGGAACAGAAGGAATGTCATATGGTTCCATTGCATCTCCTGAATGTTCCCAACTAATAACATGTGCTCACTGAATAAATTGAAACGACTGGTATGTTTGAGACAATGAATGAAGTAGTTGTAGTGAATTGCCTGTTTATCATTACTTAAAATGTTAATACAAATTAGAATATTTTAAACTCTTGCTGAATTCCTAGTGGAACTACAAACATCCATCACAGCATTCAGGAATCTTTGCTGAAGGATCACACAAAGAAACCTTTGCTGAAAAGACAAGGGGGAAAAACAGTCTCTAGAGAATTCTGCCTGGTCTGCTTCAAATATTCTCCCTGCAATTCTCCATCTCTGGAAGACAAAGGAGGGGGAATCTCCTCCCCGATGCTAGTGTGAATTTAGCTTGTGTCTTCGTGTCTCCATGGAGACAATATAAACACATCTGTTTTCTTTTTGCACTTGTGATGGAAGCATTCTACACAGAATTCATCATTGTGGGGAAGGAAAACATTATCTCAGGGCAGAAACAGGGAGAATTCTTTACCACAGTGACCAAAGCAGACCTGGTTTAGTTCATTTCCATCAATAATCTCTGTCACCAGATGAAAAGACCAGTGAGTGTAAAGTCGTAGCTTAAAGCTCAGGACTTGTGTCTCTTGATACTTGGATTTAATGTTTAGTAAAATAATAGATATTAAGCTCATTTTGCAAGGGGAGAAAAAGAAATATAAATGCAGGATATTCAAGGCCATCAGGTGAAGTGCAACATTCTAGAATTCTGAAATGTCAATATGATATTATAATGTCACCACAGCTGTTATACATTGTTGCCCCTTTGTGTAGTCACTACAAATGAATAATTCCCAAGACCTGACAACAAAGCTTCACTGTAGAAACTATTTTGTATATACATTATTTGTAACTTTATTTTACATTTCCCCCAACATTTATTCATTGTCAGTTAATGAAAGAGAAAAACACATTACACTGCAACTCTGTCAAAGTTATTTGTTCATCTCATTAAACACATTTCAACTCCAGAACTGGCAAAGGAAAGCAAAAGTTTAAACCAGAATGCATTGTTTCAATGAATTTTGTTCAATGAAAACAATGAGAATTGTTTCAATAGCTGCATGTTCATTCAGCGCCTGAAGCATGTTAAGCTAGTTTTTACCAGTCGTAAGAATGTCCCATGTTCCTTGTTAATACATGAATATAACGGAGTATATCACTCTCAAACGTCACTGTCCGCAAAAGGATGAAATATGAAATCAAGATATCCTACCAGAATTTTAGTGTTTTTAACAAAATCAAACCATTGATTTTAGAAAATACACCGCATTTACCACAACTACACAACCTTCAATATGGATTCCTAATATTCCAGCATTTTATTCATCATTCCTGCTTGTGAAATCTTTAGCCTTCAATACGAAATAGTCCCATGATGCACTAACCAGTTTTTGGCTGTGACTGCAAGCCTTGAAATAAGAAGTTCTTTCTTTAAAGTACCTTTTCTTAAATAGAAGATTCCTCTTTGCCACACAAAGTCCTCACAATAGTAAAGAAACAGAAATGTTGTTTTAAGTATATATTGGAAATTGCAAATACCAAACCTTTTTGCTATGGACTAGTAAAGTACTAGTAGTTTGTTTTAAAAAAAACCATTAATGCATATGCTTTACAAGGGGAAAGTATTAAGAATATTAATAATATGGAAAGCAACTAATTTGTATATTTAATAGCTTAGCATTTTAAAGGCCCTTGACAGATCTACACAATAAGCAATATAATGTTACCCTTCCAACACTCATGATATGGTATTCAGAGCTTCAGATTCTGGTAACTACGGTCCACCTTGGGCTTCTCCAAAATACTAACTGAAGATGGGATTTTTGATATCTTTGCTTTGTGCTACTAAACAACTACCATTTCCCAGACCTTTGGGATTGAAAAGAAATGTATATGTGCAGCCCCTGTGTATAACAGTATATTCATTCATATATGAAAGCGTTAAGCCCTTTCATTAAAAGCATGAGTATATTCAAATAAATCATATTCATTTGTCTTTAACTAAATACTTGCTTCTCAGATAAGCATCAGAAAATAGAGCAGGCATCCATCTCTTCTGTGCAAGCCTCTAAATGAATGACACTGCCTGATAGTGTTTTGCAATGTTTAACATTTTGATTGTTATTTTCTTCCCTACTGAAGAAAGCTATAAAATTATGAAGATAAAATTATGCAAAATTACTTTTGTAGCACTGAAATGACGGAAATAATTCCCTTATCATGGAAGTCTCTTTGCTTTGCAAGACAAGTGGCAGAGTTAGACATGCAAAAGGGAATAAAACATTCAAACCCCTGGAGCCTTTCCCCCCACTTTTCTCCACCCCAAGCTTCTTTCTGTTCATATCATATAATTAAGATAATAAAACATCTTATATGACAGAATAGAGAGGATGATAAAAATAAAGAAGTAACAAATTTAGAAAACAGTACTAGGTAGCTACTCTAGGTTACTTATCTACAGTACAAAAGTCACTTCCCTAGAGAGCTTCCACCTGCAGCTTTTTAAGTTCTTGCTGTTCTCAGGGTGTATGTATTTGTATGTTCACACAAGTTTGAAAGATGTTCCACATCATGATTCATCAAAGAAAGTAAATACAAAGAACCTGAATGTAGAGAAGTGTTCTTGAACAACACTTTCTAGTTGAACAGGACAACAGGTTGTAAGCCTGTTCTGCTCCTAAGTGAAACAGACTGACAACATGTCTATTGACTTCAATGGAACAATACACTTTGCGCGTGCAAAGGGACCGATTCTTGGAATTTAATTTATTTTGTTAGTATCCTCCTTTGAAAAACCCTGTAGGTATGTAAAATCTAGTTCCAAAATCTAATAAAAATCTGATTAAAATTAAATAAAGTCTTCCATTAACTTGGATGGATACTGAATCAGACTCTGAACCATTAGCACAAACACCTGCAAACCCAATAATTAGATATTTATTGTTCTGCATTTTAATTTTTTTAAAATTCACTGTTTAATTGCTAACTAGACATGCATGATGTCCCATAAGCTTCCAGAGATGTGTCACGGAAAAGATGCACACCAAGTCATGTTCTCTCAAAGGACAGGTCAGATGGTTAAAGCTGAACCCATTAGTCATTTCACAGCTTGTTTGGGTTGGCCGTGATTTTTTATGCCTTTCAGAATACTTAGCTAAGGAATTTCATGACATGGCAACACTTAAAGTGAAAAGGGCACCGTAATTAGTTCAAAGCATGAAAGGAATTTGATTTTATAATGTCAACTTTTTGACTGCATAATGCATAACAAAAGGAGCTTGTAAGTTTTTGTTTGACAAAACCACAAAATTATCCTTGGAGATGATGTGAAAACTTTCCCATAAGTTTTTGCAGAGTAAGATAGAAGGCAAAATGCCTGGGGTACTTTTCAATAGAACAAACATTTCTTATTGTCAAATATAAGGCCTTGGATTGTCATCCCAGGGTAGAAGTCATTAGTCAGTATTTACTAACGATATTCTTCTTCAGCTATGGCTGACCAGCCTGGGCCTGACAGAGCCCAGCTCTGGGCACACACCCAGCTGGCACTCTCAGATCACAGTAGCTCTTGTCCCTTTTTCAACTTTGCTGGCAAAGCATCAGCACAGATCCCAGGGATGAATTAATCTACTGTATAAATATATACCGTGGAATCTTCCCTTGGGAAAAGAGTCCATGTTCACAGAGAACTGTAATTCTAATTGAAAGTTTTGTTGATGCAGGAAGTGGTATTTAGTTACAATTTAAGACATTTATTTGAATTTATTCCATAGCTTTTCCAGAAGGATGTTTGCTAGAAATGGCTTCCAAATATCAATAAAGAAGAACACAGAATGTATATTTTCTTGATATATTTAAAACATTTCAACGTTTTCATATTTCATTTTTTCAAAAGATAAAAATAATATTAATTTGGAGGAAACTCTAGAATTAAGGAGGTAAAAGGACCAAGAAAACTTTTGGGCAGTGTGGTTTCTTCTTTTTTCTCCCCTCATTCCCCAGTTTTCAAATGGAAACAACTAATATGTTTGCTATTTACAGATTTTTGAAACAACAAACAAGTACACCAAAACACAAAAAGACTTTACTCTCCTTCTTCCTACCCAGCCAAAGTATCAATACCTTTTCATTTATAAATAGAAAAATTGACATACAAAGTAGAAAGAATAGAGTAGGTCTAGAAGAACAACTCAGAATTCTTAACCATTCTAGCTCAAATCCATTAGACCACGTGACAGTGCTGCTTATTAATTTCAGACACACAGAATGGAAAATTCAGATTGGGCATCTTGTTTCTTAGAGGAGTGCTTTTGCTGGGCAGCACTATGCAATTAGGTATGATACTGGTAATAAACTGAAGTCTGTCTGTGTAAGAATTGACCAGTATTCTGAGTTACTTTTCTAATCACAGTGAAAAATGATGAAACACATGTGAAGTGTGAAATACGTTATTTCCTAACAGACATTTGTCACAACAGCTATTATCCCATACAGAAATACAGAATAGCCACACATTTTTCATCTCTCTCCTTCAAATGTGAGCACTTTAAAACAATGGGATGAGCACATATTTGGGAAGTTAATTTTTCTCTTGACTCACCACAGAAGAAGACAGGCAGCAGAACACAAGAAAACATTTAGACAGAGATAAAATTAACCAAGTAGTAATACTGGGTGTCCAAAGCTACAGGAAAAAAGAGAGAGTGCTCTGAAACACAATCAGGGAAAAGAACCTCAATGTCAGGGCCCTGAGCACATCCTTCCCAATCCTGGAGATTTGGCTGCCTGGGCTGAGGGCCAACAGAGATAGTGCAGCTGAGGGCTGCCTGTGTCTCTGAAGATGTAAGCCATAAATTCCATGCTCAGAGGTGGAGGTTCAACGATACATAGGACTTTTCAACCTATGAAGCCTGTTTCTGTGAAGCAGGATCAGATGTTCTTGACCGAAGAACTATGCCAGAGAGTGTAGAACAAAAGTAATTTACTGGACCTCGCTGAGATTCAAGTGTGAAAAAGGAGTAAGTTTTAGACACAACAACTGGTGGTGTCCCACCATGGATGATTTCTATTAGATCCATGCCAAAGCATTTCTGTCTATTTCAAAATATCTTGTCATTGTAATAAAGGGTGTGCATCAAATCCTAAGGACATTAAAGTCAACTGATATACCAAAGTCTTTCTAAATGTTACCTGTACAGTAAGTGGATATGTATTATGGATTTTCATAAAACAAAGAGCCACCTTATTTAAGATGATTCCTGTCATCTTGTAATGTTGATAGAAATATATCATATCTTCTGTTACCTACAGTGATACTTAAAATGCCCTATCACCTCTTCAAAGAAAGCTAGCCTCTGCCCAAAAAAAACACATGCTATAATTAAATGGCATACAAGAATCTCTTGCTGAGCAAGAATATTGTGTTTTAATAGCAAGACTTCCCTTTTCTTCCAAATAGGTCCTGCACAAAATCAGCATCCAGTTAATAAAATGTGGTAAATATTTCTGATCTTTGTGGAATAGAAGTTAGTTTTGCACTGAGAGCGCTGAACACTGCGTGTACTCTTCTGCAGAACTGATTGCACAGCTGCATCTCACCAGCTGCTGTCTGTATGAAACCTTCCCAATGTGTCTTTCTAGCAAACACTTTGCTATTTGGTATCCATCTGGCAGTCAGCACTATATTGTCATCAACTCCTTCTTCTCTGAGACAGTTTTCTCTTTGAATTCAAAGCCATCACTGTAGTATCAGTAATTTTAAAAACATGGATCTCCAAACCTTTGGAGAAAAGGTTCAAGTAATCTTTTTCTGTAACAGGCCTCTGCTGAGCTTCACTCATAAAACAGTTGGGTATGGCTTCACTGCTTGGAACAAAAGCCAGGGCAATGAAACCGTGTGTTCCATTAATGTAGATCAGCACAGTGAGTTAGATTACTGTGGATCTGGCCAGTACAGTTCTAGTTATACTAAATCTAAGTTTTGATGATGAACGTCACCCAGAGTCTAAGCAATCAAATGCAACATACAATTACTATGAACAAATAACCAATTTTGGCCTTTTGTGTACATAATTAATTAAGATATTTAGTCACATACATAAATATCTTTTACATCCATTTATCTTATTGTGTAATAAAAACCCATCCATCATATAATTAACTAAGCACTCCAGAAATATGGAAATGATGCATAGCTCTTATATAGCAGTTACCTGAACCTTAGGCTTTCAGAAATCACAAGCTAATGCCTTTTAGGGAAAAAAATACAAGACAACTCTAGAATGGCGTTTTGGAACTGTTAGTCAATTTTAAATTCTTTATTTTTGGAGTTCAGAGCTTTTTTAAACTGCTCCCAACAGTCCTAATATCTAAAACATTTTTTAGGAAGGCTCAAGATTCTGTGTAAATAACTGTTTCCAACAGCTAAGACTGCAAGTAAAACTCCATGTGTAGCCAGAGCAAGCCGGGAAGGAGATACGTAATCACATAAAAAGGAGAGCTTACCACTAGGAAGTGTCTTAGAGTAGGACTATGAACAAATAACCAATTTTGGCCTTTTGTGTACATAATTAATTAAGATATTTAGTCACATACATAAATATCTTTTACATCCATTTATCTTATTGTGTAATAAAAACCCATCCATCATATAATTAACTAAGCACTCCAGAAATATGGAAATGATGCATAGCTCTTATATAGCAGTTACCTGAACCTTAGGCTTTCAGAAATCACAAGCTAATGCCTTTTAGGGAAAAAAATACAAGACAACTCTAGAATGGCGTTTTGGAACTGTTAGTCAATTTTAAATTCTTTATTTTTGGAGTTCAGAGCTTTTTTAAACTGCTCCCAACAGTCCTAATATCTAAAACATTTTTTAGGAAGGCTCAAGATTCTGTGTAAATAACTGTTTCCAACAGCTAAGACTGCAAGTAAAACTCCATGTGTAGCCAGAGCAAGCCGGGAAGGAGATACGTAATCACATAAAAAGGAGAGCTTACCACTAGGAAGTGTCAGTTAGAGTAGGCAACAAGGATATAGATATGTAGTTACCATTACCAACTCTGCAAGCCATCATTTACTCCTTACATTATTCACGTATAAAATAAGTAAAATAATAATAACATTTCTGGTTCCTCACAGAAGAATTTAATGGAACTAATCATTGCTGTAAAGCCCTGTAGAATTTATTTCTGAAAGGAACTTTATGAAAAGCAGGGTATCATTACTCATGTGACAGCACACACATAAAATCAATTACTGCTGCATCTTTTTTAGGTTATTTTGTTGGTCATGAATTCTCATCGTAATATTTGGTGTTCTGCATATTCTCTAAGGACCCCTACCTCCTCAACATGCATCAAGACATGATGTAAATTTTTAGGCAAGCCACTTTTTCAGATTCTCACAAACCATAGTTAGTTTTGGGGTGGTTTATTTTTTTTAGAGGGGGAGGGGAGAGGAGAGCATATTGCATTTTGCAGTGACCTACCTTTCATCTCCCCTGCCATCTTCCTGTGCAACAACATTGTTTTTGCAGCTGTTAACCTCCCCCACCCCTCTTTTTAAATGAGCCTTTAATTTCTTAGAGGAAATTGGGAATTCCTAATGAGTTTGAGGTACACCAAAGATATCCCAAGGACTCAGTCAGATACTGTTCATCTAATTTACCATCTTTTGTCTCAAGTATACATACAAACCAGGTAAGTGCAAATGCAACTAGTTAACTGCTGAAGTATGAACCTGATTAATATCTTCAACCAGAATTAACTGCTGATGCAAGTTGGGCAACAGGCAATTTATAGAGAAAAGAGCCCCCCTTTCACTTTTTCAGAGTCTGTAGTCAACATTCCAAAACAGTCCTGCTTTTTAAGAAATAGTTTTTATCACAGTCACAGAAGCAGTAAGGAGTGAGGGGAGAAGTGATGGTCAAGCTAAACAAGTATCTCAGAATTCAGGCTTCAAACTTGAGCGGATGATGTCAGAACTGCTAAGCTCTGAGAGAAGTGCCAGTATGGAAAATAAACTAAAGAAACACATGGGTCTACTCACTGATAGAGCAACCTTTCCAAATGGAGACCAGCTGCAACACACATGATGTAAGCCATGATCCTGCATCTGTGCTTCATGCTGCTGAGAGAATCTAACTGGAGGTGTGAAACAAAAGAAGGATACTGACTCTGACATACCACACAGATCCCTCTCTATCCAAATTAACATTGACCAAAACATGTTAGTGGTCAGTAGAGACTGCATTGTGCTAAGGAAAAATTACTTCCAGCCCAGTAAGCTGATGCACTGTGAACAGGACTGAGAAGTGATGACCTTGGTCTAAGTGACAGCAGTGGCTTGGGGGACCAGATGAGAACAGGGATACTGAAAAAGCCACACACTCAACTATGGGAATTCAGTCCTCAAAAAAGTTCTATGACAGACTGATTAATCATTCACAAAGAATTAATCCCTTGGCTCCAGTACAGAATAGTGTAGGAAATGCTCTTCTGTCCTGTAGAAATCTGGGGTTTAACTTTCTTTTTAACTTCAAAATGGAAAAAAGAAAAGCTGACAAACACACCAAAAAGAGCCCAAAGTTTAAGGCTGGCCAGCTGGCAGCTCTTGAGCCACAGACAGTTTGCAAGACATTCGTGTACCATCCCATTGCAGTGCTAAGTCAAGTGATAGCAGTGAAGCCCTACGGACACAGGAACTGCTGAGAAATTCAAATGACTAGGCAAGTAAGCCAAGTAAGCTACTGAAACCAACACCAGCAGGATCAACCATTACCTGGAAACCAGGAGCAACACTAAAACAAAAAATGAGAAACCTTTAAGATCTTCTTCCTGTAAACTCTCCTTCTGTCAAAGCCTCCGAATAACGAGATGCAAAATTCTGTGACTCTGTTTTATATGTAAGTTTTGGTAGGTGGTCCTCAAATCAGAAAAAGTCATCCACCCTATGAAAGTTCATCAGTTTAATTCAATATATGGAAAAGCAATATTCAAACCTAGTAGAGCAAGAAACTGAACCTAGGCCTCTCACATCTTGGAGAATGGGTAGGGAGAATCCTGCCCATTGGGCTTAAGGCTTATTGTGCTCTAATCAAAGACAAATTAGATTTATAAACAAAGTATTTCTTCTAGTTTAGAGATGAAATAAGTAGCTGAGAACTGCAACAAGAAAGAAACTCTTCATCTATAAAAGCTGAAAGCTAGAAATAAAGTAAGAATTCCCTTGTTTTGAATTCTGTTGCATCCCTTGAAATTGGAATCCGTAGCTTTCCTCAGGGCTCAGTTTTCTAGGCCTTGCATGTTGCTTGTGTTAAGTAAATCTGGGTATTGAACCTTGTTGTGCCCCTGTGATCCATTCACATTGCACACTTATGTATTATTACCCTCTTCACATTTGATATGAAGAGCAAAAGATAAGAGTCATCGCCTTGGCTGGTTTCCTAATACAAGGATATACTAACATAGAGTGAATGCACAAGCCTGCTGTTTTGAAACTTGAAACTGCAACCACAGAAACTGACTCAGCTGTGTGGTTTCACCTGTACTACAGATACCTTGGATTATCCTCATCTCTTCAGAAACACTTGAAAGAATGTATTACAATAAAATTGCAATAAAAAAAAGAGGTAGAATGAATATGGTATTAGGGTAGAAGGAGCAGACAACAGGGGAAAAATCAGGACACAAAGGGCTGCTAAGGGAAGCTGGCTCTTGGGGAGCACAGGTAGGAGGGTATCAAGGAAAAGAGAGCCATGGAATAAACTGCCCCCACACACGTTACACCTGCTCTGCTACTGAACTGCAGGTAGCTTGATGGTTCTTTCTTTTTCTTCTCTCTCTCCTTATTTTGTGAAAACATCATATTTTTCACATATAAAACAGGAAATAATATATTTGGCTATTCTACATAAATGTCTGATTGGTCAGTTGAAGAGTAGCCCATCTATAATAGGAACCGTAATATTAGATAAATCAAGAATAGCATAAATAGTGAAGACATGTTTTATTAATTCCAGTGAAGAGTATTTCTGCTGTGTACCCCAAGAGTTCCTAGCTACTGCAGAAATTTTGCTGAGATGGATGATCTGTAATCTTAGAATTACTACTGATGCTACAACATTCTGTGTTACAAGCAAGTGAAAAAAAAGCCCTCATAATTCAGTGATGTACCTGTGGCATGGTTCACAGACTGAAGCCTAGTCTGTACAAAACCACCTAGGGACTAAGCATTGCTTAACTCCGAAGCGTCATTCTATTAAGAGACAAATGCTAAAGGACTGGTATATCTCCTCGATGGAAATTGCACAAGCAGGATATATAACGTGCTGAGAAATGTTCCTCTGTCAAACAGTGGAAATATTTTAAGTGGGATACTTTGGGTGCTGTCGTTCTAAACTCAATAAAAAAAATATATTTTCTATATCAGTTTGAATAATAAGAATAGAAGATAGTTATAAAATCCGCCTGTGACACCTAGTTTAGAGCCTCTGCAAACATTTCAGAGGACAAGCTGAGAACTGAAAATTACCTTGACAGGTTGGAGAGAATCTAAACTCCACAAAGTTAAATTCAATAAAGGTAAGTGTAAAATGCTATACACTTAGGAAGGACAAATGAAATGCACAAAAGCAAAACGGGGACCATCTGGCAAGGCAGAAAGGTTCAGCTGAAAACCACCTAAAGCTTATGGTGAATCAATAACATGATGCTCAAATAAAAAAAGCTAATCTCATTCTGGAAGGCATTGTTACAAGAGTCATATGTAAGACGGGGGAAATCTATTCCAATCCATTTGAGAAATGAGGATAGTGTTTCCAGTTTGGGGAACCAGATAAAAAAAAAGTAGAAGAATTGGAGAGATTCTAGAAGAGCAGGGCCAGCAAAAGACATGGACACAACTGGCAGAGAAAATAAATATGGGACTGTCTAGAATGTCCTGTAACACAGAGAGTCAAGAGTTATTGAAAAGGTGCCTCTGCAAAAGAGATTTCACAATAGAAATGAATCTTATTTAAGGACAGATAGTCAGGAGATCTTTATCCAGACTGGCAGAGCAAAAATTAGCTATGTGTATAAAAGGTTACTAACTTTAACTCAACGCAAAAACTAACTGAACTTCAGGACAAGGCAGCCAATGTTTTCCCTGGCAAAAATATAAAAATAAAACTGCCTTTAAAGAAGAAACACTTTGCAAAGCCTGTTTAGTACATACTGCAATATTTTCAGAGGGGAGGCAATTTAATAGAAGAGAATGAGGTACCCCTAAAGTGCTAATAATAAAAAAGAACAGGACTGTTCATATTTGTGGTGATTCCAAGGTTACCATTATCCAACATTGTCTGACATGTTCTTTCCTTTTTGTGATTTAGCGAATAGCTTTGCCCCCATTGCTGTGGTTAACATTTCTTCAGTCTCAGTGAAATCAGCCTCTAACTTGTTCTCATGTTGGCTTTTAAACAGGAAAGGTAAATAAGCAAATGAAGGCACTGTGGGTATTGGGCAGAGTGCTGCAATTCACATTACAGGGAGAGTGCCTGCTGCATTAGAGAATGCTAATGCAAGAGCTGTGGTCCCTATTCCTCCTGGTTAGGTCTGTGCCTAATTATGAAGGAATATTACAGATACAGTAGGATCCATCCATTTTAACTAAACAAACACAGAATGCCAGGCTTAGCTCTATATACTTACTGTTATGCCAGCAAGGCTTCTTAAACCCAAAGATAACATTTAAAATTCTGCAAGATATAGATAAGTATTCTGGCCAGTTACATTATCGCCAGTTGGTCAGTTTAATCATTTTTTTGAATCCTAGATAAACCAGTCTATTTCCACAGGCAAACCAGTTACATTAACTGGTGTTAAGCATTAAGCTATCTTTTAATTTCATTCCATTCCTCCTTTGCTCATTTTACAGGAATAGCATCCATTGATCCAATCAAGAGAAACAGAGCCAAATAACTCACTGAAACTTTTCAATCTGTAATGGTGACCGGCACTGAAATCAAAGCTCTTTCTGGTTAGTATAGTGTCGTGGTTTACCCCCGGCTGCCACCTACACGCCCCCCAGCCGCTCGCTCACTCCCCCGCAGTGGGATGGGGGAGAGAATTGAAAGGGTAAAAGTGAGAAAACTCGTGGGTTGAGATAAAGACGGTTTAATAGGTAAAGCAAAAGCTGCATATGCAAGCAAAGCAAAACAAGGAATTCATTCGCTCCTTCCCATCGGCAGGCAGGTGTTCAGCCATGTCCAGGAAAGCAGGGCTCCATCACGCGTAACAGTGACTTGGGAAGACAAACGCCATCACTCCGAATATCCCCCC